>NC_066833.1:6433168-6612241 GCF_001640805.2 Lates calcarifer
GTGTGAGAAATGTGGAAATTTTCAGGATATGTAAGTTTTCAGCCCGGGTCTATGCTTTATACAGTAAGAGGAGGAATAAGTGTTGCTTTTGTTATTTCCACTTGTCCCTAACAATAGTTTTTTGAGTACCTGTACTTGTATTTTGGCATCAACTTTGACTTATTGACAGTTTATGTGATTTATGTGAACTCTTACTATAGAAAAAAATGTCTGTGAGAGAGTCTGTTTACCATTTCTTTGTCATACTTTGTGTCTTAGATTCTAGAGGAAATGAAGCTTGTAAGCAGTGGATGCGGACAGACTAGTTGCTGTTAACCTTGTGTCAAAAACATCCTGACAAGGCTCCTAAAAGTGCCCTCAAGGATATGTGTTTGGCTGTGCTTGATGCCACTGAGACAGAGGAGGAAAGAAGAGGTATGTTGTGCTTTAACAACTTTTCAATTTTATGTTAAGTTATGTATTTTAGTTTGCCATGCTTAATTGCATGTGTTATTTGAGACCCTCATCCTTTACAATTCTTCTGTATTTTTAAGGCAGATTGTCAATGCTGCAATACTGCTTCTACCCTCGGTCTTCAAAGAGGACCCACAGCGTTGTTTCATTGACAAGGTAAAGTGTTCAGCCCCACATTTTGTAATCATTGTGTTTTATTTTTAATTACAATTCCAGCTGTGTCTATTGCAAATAAGTAAAAGGGAGAAATTGCAAAACATAGGCTTGGACCCATAAAATTCTTGCTATTTTATACTGTGCACCATTATATTTTTCATATTAAATGTCTCTAAGTGGGAAAATGTTAAAATGTTTCTTTATCTGACAAAGCGGTGTAAGACCTTTTTTAAATCACATTTTACAGGATCCAGTGTACCCAACACCAACAATTGTTCTGAGTAACTGCAAGAACGAAAACCATTGCAGAGCAGCGCCATCACCGTCAAGATGTATGACACAGAGATGCTCCTTGATGATGGCAGTTTGGATGTCTCCCTTGCCCTGGCCATTGCCTTTTCACATTAGCACACCTTCCAAGTTGAGTATCCCAAAAACTTGAGAAAGACTGTTTCCTTTCTGGAAGCATTTGTTTTCAAAATGAAGGGTTCTGTTCCTATTGCTGTACAAAGGTTTTATAATAATTTTTAGTAATGTAGTGTGAATCTGTCCTAAATTTTCTGGTAAATTTTGGTTTAAGCTGGTGGGTTTCAAATTAACCGTTAACAGTTCTCTAAAAAACAATTAGTAGATATTCAAAGAACCTTTCATAAAAGGTTCCTGATGGAACCAGTAAAGGCTCTGCCAGGAACATGGCTAAGAACCTGTATTGGTTTTGTAAAGCACCCAACTGAATTGGTTCTTCAGAGAAACCTTCAATAAAAAGTTGTTTGTGGAACCTTAAAAGGTTCTCCTTAAAAGGTTCCACGAACAACCTAATAAGGTTCTTTAAAAAACTTGCTTGAAGAACCATCAGGTAATAGGTTCCTTGTAGAACCAAAGAAGGTTCCCCTATGGCATCACTGCGAAGAACCACTTTTGGTTCTAACTTGAACCTTTATTTTTAAGGGTGTAAAATACTCTACACAAAATGTCATCACCTTGAACTTGAATAGAAGTGCATTAGATTGTAATCGTTAACCTACCTTTAATAGAGAGAGAGCATAAACGTGAGCTACCACTTGCTCAAATGCAGCTGAGTAAAACAATGCATGTAATTTTCCCCAAACATCCCACACAACAATTCAGTCTCTGACTCTGAGCAAGTCTGCTCAGATCCACCCACTTATTACCCATATTAAAACACAGACCAAGATCCATGGCAGTACATTGCAAGCCTTCCAGACCTGATTAGACGTACTAGTATACTACACGTATTCTTTTACAATATAAAAAACTTATAATACTACATAACGCATAGTCAGATTATATGATATATACACAGTTTCTGTCAGGTATCCATCTTGAGTGTTATACCCTTATCAATGCTATACTGTAGCATGTCTGTTCATAAATCCTTCGGATCACTGGGAAAGGGTATTTTAACAGTGCTTTGCCAAATTTTGTAAAAAATTAAAATTATAAACTTTTCTAGAGACTTTTCTCTCAATTTATCTTTGACTGAAGATAAGGATATCCTTATCTTAAACTGAAGATAAGTATATATGTCAAGTCTGTCAGTAGAGTGCTAAGACAAACAAGCGTTTGCAAGCACACAGTAGCAGCAAATTATGAAACAGCAAGACAACAAGAGGAAAATTATCTAAACCACAGAATCTGCGCGCTCTCCATCTCACTACAGGAAGAGCCACTGCTAAAAATACACAGATGGAAACAAAAGCTTCATAGATGGAGGTGCACTGGTGGTTTAGCCAGCAGCAGTGACGGCGAGGTTCTGCAGGTGCTGTGGTTTGACTTTTACACACCAGCATTTTTTTTTAACACCTTTTGGACTAGTATCCTCAAAGTTGTAATCCTTAGACAAAAACACACTGGCTTTTTATAACTAAACCAAGAGGAGTGAGCATGAAGTTATAGAGACTAAAGGGCAAGTGACAGTTTTGGCAACTGTCATCCTTGCATCATCAATGCATGATCAGGATCCATATGGAGAAATAAAATTCCATTGACTTTGTTTGTTCCTGGGGCTTTTGCTGTGGGATTGCTATGTTATACACACTTATAATAGACTTAACAAACTGCAGAAGTACATGGGGGCTGTAACAGTCCTGACATGTCATTTATGTCTCTCTACACATTATAAGGGATCTACAGTTTTAGGAGCTGTTAGGCAGCATAGTTTTCTCTGGAACAAGCCCAGGCAGAAAAGAGCGTGGGAAGAGCTTAGCCAGTTCAGTAGGCGACATTCAGTAGAGTTCAGTAGAGTCATGGGAGTAAAATATGGGAGGTAAATGAAACTGACCAAGAGGAGGAGGAGAGAAAAGTCTTGCTAGCGTTTTTCCTCTTAACTGGAGGCTTAGATTGTTGATAGTTGATAGTTGGCTGTGCAATTGCTTGAGCAGTGGTTGTAGTGTTGTTTTCTCTCTCTCTCTGTCTCTCCTTTTCTTGATTTTTTAAAATTTTGGTTTCCAAGGGTTGTATGATATACAACACATGCTTTGTGTTTACTTTAATTCATTTAGTACAATACTTAAACCTTGTAAACACTTGTAGTTACAAGCAGCATGTTTTCTTTAATATTTCATTTATCTTTACTTCCCTCCCACATATTTCTGTTAACCTATAGTCTGCACTTAACAGCAGACATCAGTTATTGGAAATATAGCTTCCTAGTAGGAAACTGTTAAAAGAGAGGAGGAAAAGAGGTTGCCCTTTCCAAAACTAGTGTTGATACAGTGCCTTTTTATATCCATGTCTGCTTTTAACCCTGAGGTTCCAAACACTGACATGAAGATTGAAAATCTATCCATCTATCATTGTTTCTATCATTGTAAGATCCATGAACGTGGGTCCTGGAGCCTATTCCACTTCCACACACACAAAAACAGAGACCACAATTAAACTGCATTCAAAAACTTCTTTTCAATTTCAGTCGGGATATTTCCAACTTTGAAGTGGTGCTGCGTGTAAGGCAACCTGTGGAGTTTTTGACCTCCTATTATTGCAGCTGGCAGTTTTTTTTAACAAGTTGGTCCTGGGACCCATTGTGTTTGTCTCGTGCACACGCACAAGGATGTAAGGTATGCACATGCACTTGCACGTGGGTGATGCAATACACATTCCTCTCACACTATTCCATTTCACTTATAGGTGGCAGTAGTACAAATGATAGCAGCAATATGTCAACAAAGGTGGTGAAGGAGAAGACTGCTTGCTAGTAAACATGAATGTAAACAATGGAGGTGTCAAATTTTTAAGACAAATCATATTTGCCAGTGTTTTGTGTTGAACAAAATGCAGTCTTTATGTTTGTTAAATCCATAATGTACACAGTATGTATTTTGGTGAATAACACTGGTCACTTAAACTAACACCACTGTTTTAAAGGTTCTGTGTTGTTCCTAATCACGCACTTATGTTTCAGGAGGGCCATTTTGAGTACTATCAGACACCGAAACACTGCACAGTTGTAATACTACAAGACAATTGGTTGGTGAATGGTAGAATTACGGTATTCATATGTACCAGAACTGAGGGACAAAACAGGATTTTCTCAGGAGCAAACTTTGCTGACTACAACATAAACTTATGGGATTGTTACATTGTCCAGGAGAGTCTAGGTTCTCTGTTAAATAACACTGAGCATATCATTTAAATAGAAATTTAAAATAAGGAATGGGGAATGGGGAAAAACACAATAATCTGTTTGGTCTGGACACAGTTATTTTGAGCCACCATGTCAGTTTTGGAGGAGACTTTTGCTGGATAGAAGCAGAAAGCTTCCGGTTTCTGATAACAGCATGGTGGAAGGAGTGAAAGGACGATGGAAATATTAACGATGTGTTTATCCTCTGCTGGAAGGGGGGGATAGGGAGAAACATTGCTGGGAAATGTGGAAAAGTCTTATTAATGTTATTATAAGCAATAACTGCTCTAGAAATTTTAGATAGAGACAGCTAGTCATGCCCAGCATAATCTTTTCTGTTTGGTAGATATGCACTTTTAATTTGTTTTAATGAACACATTAATTAAGAAAGTGATATGTTGTAAACTGAGATCTAAAGCAGTGTTGCTGCTTTTATGGCAGAAACCACACAGAAACCGTTGGGAAATGGGCCTTACTAACTGAACAAATTTGTGCAATGTTTGATTTCACTACAGCAACAGAAAGGAACAAGTGTCCATTTGCTTCTGTTTACATTAAGTTCAGAGTTAGCTCAGTGTGATGGCCTACAGATCTGCTCAGTCGTGCGAACTTTGTCCATCTGTTTATGGGACAGCAGTTGCAACACAGACTGAAGAGTGATAACAGGTCCAAGGTTGTGACAACAAGAACATCTACAGAACAAATAACTGCTTGATAAACAACATGAAGTTAATGTTATGACATTACATGTTATGATGTCAATCTTAGGAATACAGTATATGAATAGAGTGATTCTTTTACTGTCACTGTAGATAGACATCTATCTGATGGAATATCTTAGTCTGAGTATGAAAAGTATATACTCAGCAAATCCTCATAATTTTGAGGTCAAACTTGGTAACAAGAAAAAAAAAACAAAATGTGGAGGTTGAGTGCAACTACAGAATTAATTTGGTTTGAATAGTGGTTGAATGCAGCCCACAGAGCTGCTGTCCTGGTATGAGTCATCATAAACATACAATTCCAATCAATTCACTGACAAAACAAATGTGACTTCCAACCACTGGTGGAGGTACAGACCAAACTGAATGTGCAAGAGTTTTGTGTAATGCTTTCAACCTTCTTTGGCCCCATCTGAATTAAAACTCAAGTGAATTTAGTTTTCAGGACTGATTTTAACTAAACAAAGTTGGGGCCAATCTCTCAGAGGTACTTTACCCTCTTTCCACAATCTAGCAAGGACTTACTTAAGCTGCTTTATTTGGAAACATGACCTGATGTCAGCTATGTGAGTCTAATATTCTCATGTTCTTGGAGTGAAAAAGAATCGCTAAGCAAAGCAAAAATCATGTTTTTTTGAAGGGGAAGAGGATGTGATCCCAAGTTATGATGGAGAATTGAAACCCAGGCTGTTAAGGCAATACTATAGCTGAGCCACAAGAGATAATTTGAGGATGCTGGCACATTAAATTCTGCTGGGCTCTGAGTGAGAGAAGTTACAGGTAGTGGAAGCAGCATACCTCTAGAAGCCAACAGCTCATGTGCAGAAATCAAAATTTACAAATTGCTCAGGAAGCAAACGCTAAATTTAACAAAAGGGATGATAACTCAAAGAAAAAAATTACAATGCTAGCTTCTTCTGTCTGTGACATAGTGCCATGGTACTAGTGTTACACACTTTATGCAAGCATTGTACACCTTTCATGGAAAATCATACATGTTCAACCCAAGTTACATAGAGCCATGACAGATGTTGGGAGTGGGAATGAAAGACTCGCCATTCTCCCTACTACAAGTCAGTGCAACATCAAAAATGATTTTAAAACCATTGCATAATGTTGCTTTAATGCATGTCCTCAATACAATCTGCAATACATGCAACAACTTGTATAGATGACTGGCTCACCCTGTTTTAGAGCAGTCACACTACAAGTCAGTACCAGTAAAGGCTCATTCATCTCAGAGCACATAGCTCAATATTTGCAAGTAAGGATTTGTTCTGAAGAAACGATTTGACTTCATGTTGATCTATATGTATCTGTGATTTTGTATCACAGAGTAATGTTGATACATCTTAACTGTTAAACATCAGGACAGCACTGTTTTCTTTGCCAAAAGAAAATATGCCACCGATTACAGGAACACTCTTCATCTGATCATCATGTGTATTTTTAACCATCTCTGGGAAAATATCTCTGAAATTAAAGATGCAGTATTAGCAGGCACCAGAAATTTGGAGATACAGCAGCAAATACAGTACTATTCTGATAGACTGATTAGGGACAAAACAGCATGGGAATGTTCCAATATAAATGATAAATTTTAGCCCTTAAGTAGGGAACCAGGGAAGATAAGTTTCAGTGATCTTTGAATTAGGTTTGATGGAGAGTAAGCTAAACTTGGCTAGGGACTGGAGGTTGTCAAATTTGACTTATTTAGCACTAAGTGAAAAGAGTGGGAGTTACCCCATAGCAGGGCATGAAAATATGGCCAAAATTGGCCATATTTCACACTGCATACAGTTTCTGTTTTTAATGTGAAGTAAAAATAATGAACATTTTTACACAGTATTGAATGGATGTTTTACTTTTTGGTTTTGTGGTTAGATGCTCTGTGAGACAGCGGGCAGATTTATTCTAAGCTTTTTCCACAGTGGCTCTAAAAGCACGCAAAATTAAATTGAGTTTGGACATATTGGGTGCAGCAGTATGCATTAACAACATACGGTACAGTAGGCTGCATTTCCAATTCAAAAGGCTGTATAAATTAGCAGCAATAGTATAAAGTTGTGAAAGACTAAAAAAATCACAAAGCCTTTTGACATAAAACAATTTAAACTATTTTAACAAACTGTAAAACTGTGAAATGATGTAAAAGAACATAGAATGACTAACTCTCTTTAGTTTCAGTTCTGTGCTGTGTTGGTGTAAAATGTGGTCACTTACTTATAGGTGAATGGGGTGTCTTCCTTGTTCTAGATATGAGACTCAGTTATGCATGAGGTGAAATATATAACAATACAGTGTTCAGATACTATTGTAAAGAAATCACCTTCACAGCTTTGACGGTGAAAATACAGGCAGAAAGAAAACTGCAAAACTGGTTTATCCAAATATTTGATGTAACTTGCTGGAATCTCAGTGGCACAGACCACTGTGCCACCACTGTATAAAATGCACCTTAATGAACACTTTTCAGTTAAATTTCATTAAGTTTCTTGATTTTGTACAATGTTGTATACACACATTAAAAATAGATCATTATTAGCTACAACAGGTGCCTTTGATAAAATGTAAAAGAAAGTGCATCTTCTCTGTAGTTAGAATTGCCACACTTCTCTGAAATAGTAATCACGCAGCCCTTAATGATGTGTTCCTTGAAGCTTGAGTAGCTCTTATATTTCTAGCAAGGTAAATAGATAGAACAGATGGTTTTATTTGCCTTCAGGGGCAGAGTTAATATAACAAAAGTAAGAAATCACAAAGAAAACAAAAGTTGTGTCCTCAGATAAGAAAACATGAGAAGAATATATTGACTCACCTCAGTGAAAGCAAAACACAGGCACCGGACAGACAGAGGAAGGATGAATGAGTTTACACAGCACAACAGAGCTGCAGAGGAAAGCTCACCTCTGACCCTTGCGTGCAGAGTGGAGACTCAACTATACAGCTCAACCAGTGACTCAATAGCTCAGTCTCACCTCCATGGGATGAAAGCATAAACAACACAGACAAAGAGGAGGAGGAGTGTGTTTGGATTGCACCTCTTATCTCTCTGATCGTCTTCCTTTGCATATCAACACAGTGTTAAACCATCAACAACACCGCAAACCCTAACCAATCCTACCGTAAACTTATCAAACTTTGAACTCAGCATAGAATAACTTACCTTAACCTTATTGACAATATTGTGCCTAGACCATAACCTAAATATTTTGGTCTAAACACAAAGTTTAGACTTAAATTTTAACAGTTGATCAAACAGTTTGTCACTGCAGTTTCATTTACATAGAGAACATAATCACGTTTATATAAATATAAATAATTTGTACTTTTCATATGCTATCTCAACAGCCACAAAAATATGTTGAGTATGTTCTGAGATTTTGAGCTACAAAGATTTCAACACCCAATGAGTTATGCAAAAATTGAGCCATAGTTAGTATGTATGAAAGTAGTATGAAAAACTAAATAAAGAATTAAAAATCATTATTTTTCTCATTAATTTGTTGAGAAATGTTGACAATCTCTAAATAACTAAAGGAACTAAAAGACTAGAATAGAGTATTAAATCTACCAGGGAAAATCTTTGATTCCCATCATTTAAAATTTTAAGCTGACCTAAGCAATTAAGCCAAAAACCAATATAAAAACAAAGAAGCCACACTTGGTGAGACGCCACACTTGGTGAGACGCCACACTTGGTGAGACGCCACACTTGGGCATTCCCATTCTCAAAGAGACAGGCAATCTTTAAACTATGAGTCAGTTGCCATCAACCACAGTCTCTAAGTAAATGTCTCTTTTATAAAACAAGATGCACTGTGGAAAACGTGAACTACAACATCACAACCACAATTTGGCAGTTAGAGCACACATCACACCTTGCTAGCAATTGCCCACTCATAATAAAACGTTTTCAACCACAAGTTGTTTTTTTCTTGTTGTTTTTTCCCCCTAAAGACCAGGGGAACTTCTTTGTGGTTTGCCTTTGTTGCAGGGGTGATTATGCCAGTAATTTCTAGAAAAAATATCAATGTGTTTAATGAGGATTCAGGAGTGCAGTTTGTGGTTATTTGCCAAATTATGTCTTTTGACTGCATAGATAGTTGATGAGTGGTACTATATGTGCTTTTGAAAGTTGATACTGATGCTTCCATCCCAAGTTTAGTTGTTTAAATTCAACCATTTCTGCCAGTCTGACAATTTTTTTCAACCAATCAACAACCTGCTAAATTGACTTGAAATGATAGTTTGGTTTATCAATGTCCCAGAGCGCAAGCTGACATGCAGATACCACATGCTTTTCATGGTGGAAATACTAGTTTTAGTGTCCAATGATAGTAACCATACTTGTTCAAACCTTGCTGAAATGTTGTGCTTTTAAGGAGCTGATGAACAAAATGTTACTGAAAAATCATGGGGGTTAACAGGTTGATCAGGTATAAACAGTCCTGCTCCCAAACCTGAGTAATAGTAATTAAATGAATGTTTAAGAGGAGGTAGCTGTGTTATTGTCAAATTGTTCAAATCATATGAATTTGAAAAGTTACTATAAAGTTATGTTATTCTATCATTTAAGTGTCTGGAATCCTGATAAATACTGTGTCAAGTTGAGATAGGGGTGCAGAAGAAGAGGGAAAACAACCTGCTAAAGCAGCTCTGGTGCTTGTTGATGAGGGGGACCAGTGTTATACAGAATATTCAAATTATCCCAGCCCTTTGTTAATATTGCTCAAAACAGAGAACTCACCAGCCTGGTGTTACTATAGTCCGTTCATAAAGGCAGCAGCCTCCTCAGGTCACTTGAAAATCCTGTAAAAACATCTTTTTTTTAAAAGCTTAATTCTAAGCTAAGACTCCCTGCTTTGACTTCCTCTTCTGTGGAGACTTCAGCACATGTTGCAATTTCCTTTTCAGGGATCTTTTGAAAGCCAGCCGATGTCCCAATCTGTTGTGTAATAACTGGGAGGAGAGCAGCTTGGATCCTGCTGTTCTCATGACTCACACTATATACAGATCTCTCACACAGCACTTACAGCACTTGTTTTTAATGTATATGGCTGTACTGTTGTTAACATTGTTCTCTGTGTCCTACCCTGTTATGTCAGATTAATCCATTCCCGCATTAGTTTATTCCAGATTGCAGTGTGTACCTAGCTCTCATACTTCTGGATTTTGTTAATGTGTCACTGGAGCCTCCATTCAAAACAGTGTCTTGTTGAGACCTCTTGTGGCTGCTTAGAGAAGCTACTTGAGATGAAAATACCTGCAAATGAACTGAGAAACCAATCCTCAACCAGTAATCCCAGCATCACATAACTGAAATATTATTTACACCTACAAGTTAGACTTGTGAAATCAATACCAATGTAAATTGTCACTCTTTTAACCATAAAACCTTTTTTGTAATAAGTTTATTTTTTGTAATAATCTTTAATAATCTTTACTGTGCTTCATTAACTGCGTCTGATTTTTTACTAATAGCTTTACTGTAATATTGTGTATGCTGTGGAGTAAGATAGAAAAGTTCAATATCATTAATGTATATGACATGTTTTGGTTTCTGTAAAGGTTGTTATGGTGGCTCACAGGTTGGGTGAGGGCCTGTCTGTGTTGAATTTACATGTTCTCTCCATGTCTGTGTGGGATTTCTCTGTTTCCTCTCATAGTCCAAAGACAGGTAAAATAGAAACTCCAAATTACACGTTGGTGTGAATGTGAGTGTGAATGTTGGATGGATGTGTCTAGAGTGACCCTATTGCATTGTACTGATGCGTCTCACCCATCAGTGTTTCAGTGGTTTTCAGTGGAACAGTAACAGTCTTGTTCATCGTTCCAATGCTTTGTTAATGATCATAAGGTTGAAATATGGTACTTTAAAATGCAAGAACTACACAAAATTCTGAGTTTAGAATAATCATTCAAACAGCTAAACTATTTAAATTTTAAATAAGTTTAATTAAAAAAAAATTAATAGAGCAATAATGTATTACTTATTTTATAGGATTCTAACATTAGAAAATATATACTGAGTCAAACATACACATTAAAAAACTTTCTTTTAGTATAGTCATGCAAATGTGCAGACATGCTGATTTGTAAATGGACTGAACATGTTTCTACTTTACAAGATACTTCAGTGAGAACATTTATTACATTCATACAGTTTGCGTTATACTTGGGCATTTTTTATGTTTTGCCACCCCAAACTATAACCTCTGATAAATATATAGTAAAATAATACTTTTCTGGAAGTGTCAATGAAAAGTGAACACTATAAATATAAATGTCATGGCTGAGCTGTTGCATTAAAAAAACTTCTGCAATTGCTGCAACAGCATTAATAAACCAAATGCTTGTGAATGCCACATGAGCACATACTTGATCACTCAAAAGTGCTTTTAAATAATCCTTCATTCTCAGTTGAGGGTGAAGAAATTAAGGACAGTGGGTAACAGCATGACACTGTAATTGAAAGCAGCTACTGATTTAAAAACACTGAAACCATTTAAAAGGAGAGCTGATCACGAACACAATGTGGTGGTGCCACTGCATAATGTCACATGCTTGCAATGGATTAAAGACCAATTTGATGTAACAGCAAGCTAGAAGATGCTGTTTTGTCGAGCCAGAATGTAATCCATTTACTTTTACCTCTTAGGTGAGTTTTTCTATGTTTATATATTGTACATCATATCTAGTGTAGCACTTTGATGACTTAACAATCATCAAAGAACATCCAAAACAAAAAGTGAATGAACAAGTAATGTTTACTGCACTCTTCTTAATGGTTGCTATGATTTCTGCAAATCAGATGTCACTCCTCATTCTTTCATCTAAGTTTCAAAGTTTTGACTCCCTGAACTGCCACTTTTTACCTACTGGCAGCAAAGTAAAATATCCCTTAGGATTGCCACAGGAACGGTCGCTCCAACCATCCACCTTTATTAGGAACATCCTGGATCTTCAAACTGGTGAGAATAGATAGATGAGGAAGTATAAACTTTGGTTATTTCACACTTGTACTTAAAAGGAAAGGTAGAAATACTGACCTTATCTGTGACGTGTAGACAAGGGCAGAGGGTTGGGTTGTGGAAATAATTTCCACCTCTTGGGAGCCAGCTGAGGCCTTTGCTGTGATGTTTGTGCTGTCTGCAAGTGTTTGCTTGTAGTGTTGTTGATTTAGAAAAGTCAAGTGTATTCTACTGTAGGAATCACAGTAATGTTGTGGACATGGGGTTCCTCTGTGGCACTGTCAGGCACTTGTCTCTGTTCTCACCTCTGATCCTTGCATCAATTGTCTCTGACACAGATCCTGTGATACCACCAAGGGTGAAGGTCAGAGTACAGGTGTAAGAGCTGTTGCTTTGCGGTTCTATCCTGTGAATTATCAGTGTGGTTGTATCCTTGTAGCTATATATTCCTGTCCCATCCACTATGTGTTCACAACACTAGATGAAGAAAGCAAGCATAAAATCTGTCTTTTTTCAGTCACATTGTTAAAGGAGTAGCCTAGTGAGCAGAGCTGAGGGGTCTAGAGCCCACTGTATCCCATTTGTTTCAATGGAATAATCAAATTTTGTATGGGAAGTAGCCAAAATTATTTCAGGCTGACTGTTTGACCACTTTTCCCTACCTTTTCCAACATCTCTCATGATACATTGTTGATGCATATAATTAAATATCAATTTTGTTCCTTGGTAACTGACAGAAGAACTAGGTAGTGATACCTACCGTGCTGTACAGACAAAGAAAAGAGCACATACTATTTTACAACATCTGGAGTAAACTCAAGGTTAATGAGATTTTTATGTCAGTGCTCAACAAGACTTTTCCATAACTTGATGGATTAATTGATGCTGTAGCTGTCCAGTTTATTGATATAGTCTTTAAGAGGGCAGGACCCTCCATTCCTAACTGCCTGATCAAATTTCCTTGGCCTTCTACAGAAACCAGTAACTGGTGGAAGATTAAGGACAAAATTGGCTTTCTCTTTTCTACAGTGAATGAGCAATGAGCAGTTGAATTAGGAGCTTCTCCGGTTGAGGACAACAAACCCTGTGTCAAACTTTCGACTCAAGGTATATTTAAAACAGCCAAAAATCTAAAGATCTAAAATCTGACTCTATCTTTATCTGTATCAAGACTCATTGACCCCAATTAAGAAAAAAAAATTTTTTTTATGATCAATTGCCTTTTATTGACACTTGACACAAACACTTAAGTCGATTACTAAGAGCAGCTTTACCTTGTCATTGTAGAGTAAGGCAGCTGCTTTTTACAAAGTCAGCAAAAAGACTTATGTTTTGGTGTCAGGATTATCTGATTAACATGGCTTTGCTTGGTTAGTGGCCCTCTTCATTTGTTATTATTAGTTTAGCCCACTGCATGGCCAATAAGGAAAACAGTAGGTCAAGCTCCCTCCCCTGGACCATGACACAGTATACATTTTTAATTCAAACAGGCCTAGGAAAAAATATAGCCTCTTTCAAATCCAATTGATTTTTTTTTATCTCTGCTATTTTACTTTAGTAACATCACATATTCCCCATTGTCATCCTGCGTTGCTTTAAGAAACCACAGGGTCTCCTCTTTCACCAGGATTCGACTGGTCTGGTTGCTCATTTCCTGACCCGTCTTTGAGTCATACCAGGTGATGTTGTATGGAACAGCTGTGAAGCTGAAGACATCTGAGACACCAAGATGCTATTCAGCATTGCCATGTGGTTGAGAACAGAGAAAATCCTCTCAAACTGGAGCTTTTAATTGGTACAGTTCTCTGCAACAAGCACATATCAGTGGAGAATACAGTAGATATTTCAACAGCAAGAAATACTTGTGTGGTAGGCAAGGGCTAAAAAACCTTAATGTGATTTTGTTTTTATATATTTTTACTTTCATGGATTAGGAAAAAATTTGTGAGAAATTGAAATCTGCACCAAATCATTCCCTCTTGTTGGATGTTCTTTTCAGGCATTCAAATAGCAGCTCAGGGATTTAGAGCTGCCCAGAGGACATTGTGCCTAACTTCCAGTATTTTTCCATGGTCACTGAGCTGCTGCAGAGTTAAATGCCTTTCTCAAAGACATCATTGCTAAAGTAGAGTTACTCTTATCCAGCGACAAAAACTAGTCCGTTCTTACAAAACATATAAATAAATAAAACACAACAACATATGTATTCTTTTAGCTGCAAAACCTTTTGGAGCCTTATTACAGTATTCTGTAGACTTACACCTTTTTGGCTAGTCAGGTTTTAATGGGACTAGCAGCTTGGTAGTGTTAGATTTTTTCCCCCAAGAAAAGTCAGAAATCAGTGTGAGACCTCTGGGGAGCTCATGTGGCAACTCGGTTACACAAGTTCCTGCAGTAACAACAATGGCCACAAGATGGAAATAAAAATGCTTCTGTACAAACTTGAGGCAGAGGTTGGACTAGATCTGTTTTACATTGTCTCTGAGTTGTACTAATATGTTTGTAAGGAAAGTGTAACTCAGATCACCTTGTAGAAATCCTGTGTAGATCCCATATAACCCAAGGAAAAACAGAAGATTTCTCAGTGCTGAAGGCCCATGGCTGCAACATGTATATTCAATTTCTATTCAATTTTATTTATATAGCGCCATATCACAACAGAAGTTATCTCAAGGCACTTTTCATATATAGCAGCTCTAGACTATACTCTTCAAAATAGGTATTTACAGAGAGAGACCCAACAAATCCCATATATGTAACAGTAAGAAATTAACTTATGCAAGCCATGGTGGAATTTTCTTATTCTCTTTTGTGACAATTGACTGGTAAATGGTGGGCTTGTGGTATTCAAATTTTCCAAAACAGAGGGCTCCTTTACTTCTAGACCCTCAAGAAAACACACAAACACTTGCAGGTTACTGCTAAGGATTAGACAGTATATTGTACAATATGGAGATTATATCAATACAGTTTCTAGGAAGGATCACTAAGAGAAATGATAATACCTCTGATTATACAGACTGGACACAAATCCTTTGTTTCAGTTTAATTTCAGTTTATATTAAGTTAAGAGGTAGCTGGGTATGTTGGCCCACAGATCTGCAGCATGATCACAGGTCCAAGGCTGTAACAGCATGAACATCTAAAATACAAATAATTGTTGGATAAACAATATAAAATTAATATATTTATTATCAATTCCATGAATGGTGCGAGTCTTATAGTTATTTAGCACTAGGATGGGGAAAGAATGGAAGTTACCCTTCCTACAGAGTAGGAAGGAGGAGTGAAGAGAAAACATTTTTATTCTGTAATGAATGAATGTTTAACTTTTTGTTTTTTGTAGTGAAGTGCTCCATTAATATTTGATGTAACTTGCTGGAGGAGGAGGTTGAAAAGCACAGACCAACACTAAACAATTATATAAAATGCACCTTACTGAATCACTCTTTTCATTTAAATTTGAAGTTTGATTACAATGATTTCTCCTTTTTGTTTTTTTAATTATTGTTTCAAAGCAACTGATAAGTTAGGTACATTCTATTGAATACACACTTTAAAAATAGATCATCACTGGTTACAACAGGTGCCTCTGATAAAATGTAAAAGAAAGTGGATCTCCTCTGTAGCTACACTTCTCTGAAATAATCATGCAACCCTTAATGATGTGTTCCTTGAAGCTTGAGTGGCTCTTATATTTGACTCACCCCAGAGAGAGCAACACACAGACACAGAACAGACAAAGGAAGGCTGAATACGTTTACATGCCGCAACAGAGCTGCAGAGGACATACAGATGACATACAGTGCACCACAAGCTTTTCATCGTGGAAATGCTAGTTTTAGTATCCCATGACAGTAACTATACTCATTCAGACCCTGCTGAAACTTTGTGCTTTTAAAGAACTGATGTACAAAATATTACAAAATAATCAAATAAATTAATGAGGGGGTTGGCAGGTATGAACAGTCCTGCTCCCAAACCTGAGTAACAGGATGTTTAAGTTGTTCAAAATAGAGAATTCGCCGGCGTGGTGTTGCTGTTGTCCATTCATGAAGGCAGCAGCCTCGGATCACATGAAAATCCTGCAATAAGTTAGATTTGTGAAATGCACTAATGCATGTTATCACTGTTTTAACCATGAAACTTTTTTTCTGTAAATGATTCTTGCTTTAAGTTTGAATATATGTTAATAAAATGTATGTTTGATAATAATCTTTATTGTGCTTTATTAACTAATTTTATTTACTAATCGCTTTGCTGTAATACTGTGTACGCTGTGGAATAATATAGAAAAGTTTCTGTGAAGGTTGGTATGGTGGCTCACAGGTTGGGTGTAGGCCTCTCTGTGGAGTTTATATGTTGTCTCTGTGTCTGTGTGAGATTCCTCTGTTTCCTCTCACAGTCCAAAGACCGGTAAAATAGAAACTCCAGGTTAAATGCTAGTATGAATGATGGTTGAAATATTGTACTTTGTACTCCAACACATAATGTCTTTTATTGAAGAGCCAAGTAAAATGATGCAGTGTTTGAGTTAGAGCATCAACACTGTCAAATACTTTTAACAGAGCAGTAATGTAACACTATTTTATAGGATTATAACATTAGAAATCCCACAAGGACATTGGTCTCCCGGAATGCTGGTTTACTGGTGGTCCCCAGAGTTTCAGGAGTAGAATGGGAGGCAGAGCCTTCAGCTAGGAGGTAGACATCCTCTGTACCTTTAAGAGTAGGCTTAAAACCTTTTTGATAAAGCTTATAGTTAGGGTTGGCCCAGGCTTGAACCATCCCTTAATTATGCTGCAATAGGCCTAGACTGCCGGGACATTTCCCATGATGCACTGAGCTTCTCTCTCTCTCTCTCTCTCTCTCTCTCTCTCTCTCTCTCTCTCTCTCTCTCCATCAGCATGGATTCATATCCCATATTACATGTTAATAACTCAATATCTTCTAGTATGGACTAGACCTGCTCTATATGAAAAGTGCCTTGAGAAGAATTTTCTTGTGATTCGGCGCAACAGATAAAATTGAACTGAATTGAATTGACACATACATTCAATTAAACATACACATCAAACCACTTTCTTTTAATAAAGTCAGATTTGCCATGGAAATGTGCACACATTCTGTTTTGCAAATGGACTGAACATGCTTCTACTTTACAAGATGCTTCCCTGAGAACATTTATTACATTCTTAAAAATACATACATGTATGCCGTTTGCAGTGGTGTTGAACTAGATTGCACTACAGTAAGGGGGATTTTTTATGTTTTGGCACTGCAAACTATAACCTAAGTGATAAGTACATGGTAAAATAATACCTCTGTGACAGAGTTAATGAAGTAAACATTATTATATTTATACAAAGTAGAATTAATTAAATTGGCATTAAATTTTACAGGTGTGCCTGGTAAAGTTGGCACTGATTGTATGTTTTTATGTATGTACATGCGTATGCACGTGTTGCCTCGATATGAGCCTTCACTGAATTTGACTTGGTTATTTCAGCAGGATATTTCTGTCACACCAAAATGAAATAAATGCATCAAAGAAAACTGCTTAAATTAGATAAATGCATGTAACTTCCATGTGCGCACATAATATATCACTCAAAAGTGACAGAAAAATCCTTGTGTAGTTCTCATTTGAGGATGAAGAAATGGAGGACAGTGGGTAACAGCATGACACTGTAGTTGAATACAGCTACTAATTTAAAAGCATTGAAACCATGTAAAAGGAAAGTTGATCAAGAACACAATGTGGTGGTGCCACTGCACAACATCACATGCTTGCAGTACATTAAAGACTGATTTGATGTTACAGCAAACACACATTAAGGAAAGCTAGAAGGTGCTGTTCTGTCGAGCCAGAATGTAATCCATTTTCTTTTTCCTTTTAGGTTTGAAGAGAATGTAGAGGAAGATGGAAACCACTGTCAGGAAGCAAGATATGGCCACTGCAGCTACCACCAGCCATGTAAATTTGGAGTCTGCAAAGAGAGGCAAAGGTAAATGAATGTTTTGATATTCAGTAGGGGCTATGGAAAATAATGCCACTGTATTAGATCTTGGATTGGCTATTATTTAAGATAACATGCTTTAAGTTATTTACTGAGATCTTAGAATATAGTGACATTTCTAAAATGGGTAAAAACCACTAGTAGTTCCAGATGGGTTTCAACATTTATTTTAGCCTAACTTATTTGGAAGCAAAATCTCAAGATTATTACCCAAACTGCTCATTTTAAACATCCATCTCAGTTTATCATGGATAGTTTCTTGCCCAGTCACATGATGATCAGTATGGTCATGTTGGTGTGTGCAGTATTGTCATGTTACCAATCTTACCCTCTAGTTGAAACTGTGCCACAACTTCCTGTCTTCCTCCTTGGTTCTGAGTGATACACTTCAGCTCTGTCTTCACATTTTCTTCTGTCATCTCTACAACAACTAGCCTCAGTTCAATCTGGCAGCCTCCAGACACCTTCGATACCCTAGGAACGCACAAAAAGCAACTTACTTGTGTCCAATTTACCATAAGTCCCCTATTAGTAGTCCTACTCACATCTGGAAAATCTTTGCACATCTGTCAAAAAAAATAAACAATTACCTCCTCCCTCCCTGTAGAGCCCACCCATTGAGGTATGATGACTCCACTGATTGGCCATTGACCAGCCACATGACCACAGTAGAATCTGCCATTTTACATTCAGTGAGCACCTTGCAAAACAAATCCAGTCCCGAACCTAAACAAAGTCAAAGAGGTAAATTGACACTGGAACTTTAAACAGTCTGTTTCTTCATTAAAGCAACAAAATGTTACTTGTGCTGTGCAACAGCCGCCGCTGCAGCCAGGAGTGGTAATTATCTCTGTTGGACTTGGAGTCCAAGTCATTAAGCAGTTTCAATTTACAGAAAATAAAGCGTATTGACTGCGTAGTCCCACTCACAGAACTGAAACATGGCTGAACAGTGTATATTCCTCATGATCCCTGGTTTCTGTAACTGGAAACACTGTTGCTGTTACAAACACTGCAAACTATGTTTAGAATTTCTTGATATTTTCAAGGTTTCCTTGCTGGATAATGGAAATGATTGCTGGTTTTTAATGTCTTCCAAGTCTTTTTAACTGATCTACAGTTTGGTAATATTCCTACTTGGAGGGCCTGATTCAGACAAATTAAATCGCTGACAATCACTCATTTACACGTCTCACAGGAGATCGTATGCTCTCACTAAAGTTATATGGTGTAAGAACAGACATTTTGGATATGGACTGGGAATGACACCCTGTCCCTGTTAAGTCAGTATACAATCAAAATGACTGTGACTTGTTTTAAGGTAAACTAGTTACATAATGTTTCTGTAGTGCATTTTGCACATGAGCAAATCTGATATATTAGGACTCAAAAATCCATTTTATCACTCACCATGTGGACTTTCAAAAATGGTTCCATTCAGTGGCAAAACAATCACAGGTGGTGGAATTATTGGAGCTAAGACATAAAGACAAAAAACATTTAATCAGTAGATACAAACATTAGGAATAAAAACAAAAGCATATAAGCAATATGGTAGCAACAGCATTACATTTTTGTGCCCACAGGGAAAAGTAAAGAATGAACATATACACACACCAAAAAACAAACAAACCACAAAAAAAAAGAAACAATAAATAATTCAGAAAAGCTCACTGTGAGCAGTGCTGTCGCTACTGCTGTTGTCTAGCTCTGGGTCAGATGTCATAGAGAGATCAGGGACAGTGGTAGTGATTGCTGGATCTGTACCTAGTGGACACAAATTAATACATAAGGACACAGATGTGAACAATTACACCCAGTTGGCCAGTAGAGGGCAGTGCATGCTAATAAGTTATGGTGTTGTGAGGAAGTAAAATGGCATTTCCTATTAATACATATGATTAGAACTCATGACCCCATAATTACAGCAATTTTGGTGACATATCACTCATTTTATTTTATTTCTAAACATTTGCTGTCATTCTGACTCAATTTGTGGATATTAAAACTCGATCTGAATGATCTTTTTATCAAATCAAATAAAAATCTGCAATTACCTTTTGCATTCTTATCATTAAATGGAGCAAAAACAAAAGTGTTGTTTACGCTAATCTGCAAAACAAGTAAGGCACAGCCTACTCTGTAGCAGTGTGCTTCATCAAGCACTGCATGCACAATATACACTTGGTTGTATTTTTAAACCTGGAATTAATAATAAATATTAGAAAAATAATGCCAATCTTCATTTATAGGAGTATTTATAATTAGGTTTCTAAATGAAATCTGCAAGAGAAATATTTTAAATAACATACTGATTTACCCAACTCTCCTCAGCAGTGCTATTCATAAAAGAAATTATGTCTGTTATGACATCACACATCACCTACCTTGCACATGGAGCCAGAGGATTCTGCTGACTTTGTACTCCTGGTGATTGATGAGCACTGTGAGCTGGCAGATGTAGACACCTGCATGGGATCGCCTCACAGCAGGGATCATTAGTTTGCCACTGTCCTGGCCAAAGGGGGCAATGCTGTCTGTGGAGCTGGATTCCTGTCAGAAAGCCACATACTGCATCACTCATGGGTAAAGTAAAGCTCTCAAGCTAAAATGGTTTGGTGTCGGATCTAGCTGAATAATGGTCAGCGTGCACATTAATGGGCCATTAACCAATGTATGATTTTTGTAGACCTCTACTGGCAGGTAGCAGAAATAACAACAGAATTCATCTCCTTCCTTACATGTACTGTGACTCCTCTTCCCTTGAGCTATATAGTGTCCACTGACATGCACCACAATATCTTACTGTTTAAATTTTTAGCTCAAACAGTTATAACAAATTATTTTCACCTAAAGCCTCTTGCTGAGATAATAAGTTATAACACAGATTCTCTTTTATAGCTGTTAAAAATATTGACCACAGTGGAAACCTCTGGAAAAAAATCTTTGATTGTGCGATACATGAATGCATTAATTTGACTGGACAAGATCTACACCTTAATAAGCACCTTTTTTTTTGGGTAACATTGATTAATTGTAATTCAACAATAGTGTCTTTTTATTATTAAAGTCTTATTGTTATAAAACAAGTACAAGAATGTGCCTTCAGTGCCTTTTTTTTCAAATTTCAATTTTTTTCAAATCTTGAAAATAAATGATGGTTGAACTAAACTGATTTGCACTGGCAATTGACTGAAGTTTAGGACTCACAAAGTTTAAGTTTAGAAGTTTAGAAATCACAAATTTTAAAATGTGAAACAGACTAAAGGGCAGAAAAATAGTTTTAAAAGATTGCAAACTGACCCAACTAGTCATTGAACTATTGTTGCTGATCAACATCCAGTATAAAAAGTATTTTTCTTCTCTCACCTTGTGCCACTCTATCAGTCTGTCTGTCTTGTTGAAGTTATCTAGAGATGGACATTTGAAATTCAGCGTCTCTCCCACTACAAGTGGGATGTTATAGGACAGTTTCTCCATGTCCAAAGATGTAGACTTGTACACATACAGAGTGATGCTTCCAGTTACACAGTGGGTTCCATTTCTAGAGAGAAAAGTAAGGAAATTTTAAATTGCAGGTAGCAAGAAAGTATAGCAAGTAAAGATATAATTTTTCACCAACAAAGTTTGAATCTGCATAACGGCATGCAATATGCCTCACTGAAATCTCTCTGAGCAAAAATATAAAATCTCGCTAGTTTCAGAGATGCTGTTTTGTTGCCCACTCTGAACCTAAACTCTCTAAAGAGGAAGGTAAGACAAAGGGCAACCTTTTGAAAGTCTGAACATCAAAGTTCATTTCCTTCCTGGGAAAACCCACCAGCTTATTGATTGGTTGCAAGACTATAAACCATTTGCAAAAGATGTTCAATAGAGCATAAAGAAAATGGTGTGAGAAGTGCTTTAAGTCTTGATGGCTACCTGTAAGTGCAGATATAGTCCCCTGAGTCTGAAGCCTGAGCTGGAAGGAACCACAGTTGTTTGTTTCGCTGCTGGACACGCCCATCACCCTCATAGGCCACATGCTCTGTCCCATTGTCTTTGGTGATGAGGTACCTTGCTGTTGGTGGGGCAAGGTTGCGAACTTTGAGCTCTCTCTCGAACAATGAGAAGGAGAGGATTACAGCTTCGCCCTCCACTCTGAATATCTGCACCTCTGGAGTCACCAGGTAACAGTTGTCTGCAGGGAAATTATTATGGTTATGGCAACATATTGTTGTTGTTTGCCCTTTCACCTACAGAAATTGTTTAAATGAATACCAAGAAATTAAAGATTGTCCAGAGCTGAATTTTTATGGCCATGATTTTACAGTTTCATAGCAGTTATATCTATTGTTTCCATGATAACCTCGCTTCCCTATAGCTTGCCTCACTTCAGCACAGGCGACTCAAGCAAGTTTTTAATTATGTATAATTAACAATATGTGCAGCTACATAAAATACAGCATGCTCACCTTTCGTAGGCAGAGGAGGTAATGGAGGTCTTCCATAAACGTATTCAGTGATGACTACTGCAAATATCAGTGCCAACCGGACCATAATTGCAGTCTGTAGGGACATACAAATCTGAAATAAAAGATCCACCAACAATACTTGAGTTTAATACTAGGAAGTAGAGATGAAGGCATGAGAGAAGGGCAAACCAGAGGAATCACAGTAAGGATAACAAAATGATGCTGAGCTTTATTGACGTTTAGCTTTAATTTAAACTCATTTATAGGTTGTAGATGAAACCTGTGACATCACGGGAGTCATCATCTGGCACTCCCATTCATCCCGCCCCCACACTCGGCAGCTAGATTTAACCACAGGGATTTACCAACAGTGACACATAAGATGAGTCATATTGAATGGCTAAAGGGCATTTATATCAGAGGTCAGCAAAATGTAATAACTAACAATAATAATAAACATTTTTTAAAAATATTAATTTATGTTTCTAATTAATTCTTTCTAATCAAAAATTGAGATCTGTTTTTCTACTGTACACATCTTTAATGGTTCAAGAAAACATGAATAAATTAGTAGATGATAATAGTTAGTATTAAACATGTGTCTTTTAATTTTTGAAAGCAGGTGTCCCCTGTGATTTTTGATGATTGATGATTTTTATTTACACACAGAAGAGGGCACTTAATGCCATAGAATATTTATTTGTTCATATATTCATTAGATATGTGCATTATCAAATCTAATGTAATTAACCATGTTCCATATGCAATTGACTTAATTTAACATACTTTATATTGTATTAAGTCATACAAAGTTATCTCTTCTCCATGTTATTCTGTTCTGTTCAGTTTTAGTTAGGCCTCTGTCAGACAGGAAGATAAACTCCTGGGTTCATTCAGAGAATTTTTGCTGCATAGTTAAATAATTTCCATGGAAACTAGCTGATTTTCACTTCTGCTTCTGTTCCCTTGCCTGTGATTACAGGATCAGCTGACAGCAGGCGGCACTAGCTCTAGCTCTAACAGACACACACAAACACACACACACACACCCTGTCACTGACATAATGCATTCCCTAGCCCCTTACCCTAACCTTAACTATCACAACTGAGCCCTAAAAGACTTATAACTCAAACAGCTATTTTAATTGTCAGACATCACAGGTATAGTGAGCTCCCAGCCTTCAGACCCCACAAATATAGTAAAACAAGCCCATGTTGGTCTTTCTACAGGTGTGAGGACACTCACTGACATAATGCCTCCCCTAGCCTCCCATCCTAATATTAACCATCACAAATAAATATATAAATTTAAACCTGATTCTAACCTCAACCTTAAAACGAAGTCTTGACCATCAAACAGCCTCATTGTAAGGACCAAACTTTCTCCACACAACTATAGAAGGACAAGAGCACACACACACACACACACACACACAAATCCTTTCCCCGAAAAAATTGTTTCAGTATGTCATCAAGGGGCAATTCCATTCATAAAATCTGTGGGAGTGCCACTGGTGTATACGCATGAATGACAATGCATTAAGCATGACATTATCTGGGATAATATATTGCAGATGGATAGTATCGATTAAAGCAAAACATATCCTGTTTGAAATCATCTTTAAAGACCAAATGCCTGACAATCTGTAATTTCTTATTGTTTGCCAATTATATAATTCACGTATTATACTGTAAGACGGAGGGTGACTCAGTTTCTGTCTAATAGGAGACAGATAATGAACCAGTTTCAGTGGTCCTCATTGCAGTACTTTGGCTGCTTTTGAATTGACTGTAAATGTGACATTGTGTTTTTATGATAAAAATAGATATATGTACACAAACAATACATGAATATATACATGTATATATTTAGAAATTATGGATTGATTATGTGGTTTTGTCAACTGATTATTGGCTGAATAAATTTAGAAATTAGACTAAATTATTTTTCAAATTCACTATCTATAAGCCAGAAAAAAATAAGAAGTGTAAAAAATATTCACAAGTCGCAATATTATGATGTAAAACATAATGCAGTAAAAGTATAAATATAAATACAAATGTCAGTCTATGTATATACACTGTTGCTCATAAAGGTGGAATAATATATTTTGTACCTCTTCTCATGAAATGATTGTGACAATGTGATTTATTCTTGATAAATCGATATTCTTGATATTCTTGATTCTTTTTAAAGCAAATTTGGTAACTGGGACTCAGTATGTAATCATTGCACCTGGTCAAAGATAATTACTGATGTGTATAAATAGGAATAAAAAGAGTAATGTGTTTGAAAAAGGTATTCCAACCCTATGGGCAACAGTGTACATTATGCAAAATTATATTATTATATTTAGATATTGTAAATAAACATATATGATATACTGTATAATACGTAAAAGCAGTGGTCATTATCATAACATACACACATACATATGCAGATATGTATATAGATTTATGCATATGGAATATACAAATACACATGTATATAAACATACATAGATAAAACGAATAAAATCTATGCATGTACACTTGTATATTATTACACCTACAGCAATACAGTGTACTCACGGTGTATAGGAGAGCGTGGCCGTGTGACAGCGAGGACAGGCAGATGTGGTGAGAGTGTGGACTTAAGCAGCATGTAGTCAGGGGGAACCTGCACTCTCTTTTCAAGGTTCCCACCCCTCTGAGATGGAAATTTCTGAGGTTTCCCAATGTAACGCAGTGTACTGTACAGCTCATATGTGCTGACTCTTCAACACACTCACATACACACACATACATTGTAGGGGAAAATGTACAGTTTTTGCCACTCAAGGATATTTCCTGCATTTTGTTCATTTTGAAAAAAGCCATTGGTTTAGTTTTACAAGTGTTTACAACTGTTGTTGCTGTTCTGACATCATCAGCCTCTTGCGTCAGTGGTGGACATCTCTATGTTTGTTTTAGCACAAAAACACACACTTAGACGCACATACCACACATGAGAGAAAGAGTGGTTGCTCACCCAATTTATAAAAAACATAGTCTCACTACTAGCATTATCTAGCCATGCAGATGCCCAGTTTTTGAGATATTAGTCTCTGGCATTTCACCCCAATACAGTGGAAGTGTAAAGAAATTTATTTACTTTGTGGTGGTGGTCTTGGGTATCCTTTTGAACTTTGGTCAGAGCAAGGTTAGCTATTTACCCCTGCTTCAAGTCCTTGTGCTAATTGTTAAGATTAACTAATCACCTCCTGGCTCCAGTTTCATGCTTGACACACATGAAAGAAGAGATATTTGGGGTGGCTGTGGCTCAGGAGGTAGAGTGGGTCGCCCACTAATCAGAGGGTTAGCGGTTTGATCCCTGGCTTCTCCAGTCTGTGCCAAAGTATTCTTGGGCAAGATACTGAACCCCATGTTTCCCCCAATGTGTGAATGGGTGTGCATGTGTTAGAGTGCTTTGTAGAATACAGCAAGTGCTGTATGAATGTGTGTGTGAATGGGTGAATGTGACACGTAGTGTAAAGTGCTTTGAGTGGTCGATACGACTAGAAAAGTACTATATAAGTAGAAGTCCATTTACCATATTGATCTTCTAATCTAACTCTCAGAAAGAAAGCTAATTATTATATGCACTTTTGTGCAATTATATTACTGTTGTACAGCTATATGTTGGGGTCAAACTGGAGGAGTAAGCTTACAGGATGTGGTGACAGTTTCTGTATTTTTTCTTCAGCATTTATCCATCATGATTAGTAATTACCAATCATACTATAATGAAATGTGTGACACTCCCTAATTGTCTTGTAAGGCGGTACGTGAGTATGCACACACTCATCAGTACAGGTGGCATTTGATAGTGTAAGTATAAACCAGGGAGGAGTGGCAGTGTGGGTTTTTGGGATAGGTTTTTATGGTGTGACACAACAGATTTCTGCTACCAGACCCAGCCATTTTGTTAAGAGGAGCTTTAAGCTTAGCCTGGGTTCAGGTTTTCTTGAAAACTTGACTGAAGCAAACTGCCTTAAGAAGGAAAAAAAACTGTCACTCAGTCAATCTTTCCTGAAAAAAAATGTTTAAAACAGCTGTGTAGTATTGGTGTGACTCACTGCTCGATCATTGTCCCACACAGAAACGAGGGTATCCATCATTTTGCATTCTTGTACATTACTCATTTTTGTTGACATATTGATCATGATTGGACATTTTCCAATATAGACAAAATTATGCAGATGACATGGACACTCAATGATGCAAGCTGTAGGGAGGCACGTTTGTCATGGAAACAATTAACATAACTCAGGGAGGGGGTTGCTGGCTGAATTTCGAGGAAGTGCCATATTCTATGTTTTATTGAGTCTGAGGCGAAGCAGAAAATGTATTTTGTTTAAATTTGTGCTTGGTCTGTTTGGATTAACAGCGAGTGATTCTAAGCAGAACCGCCCACATGACAGAGATTCTGATGTCATCCCATTAGGGTGTGGCCACACTATAATTTAATATGTGTCTGTCTGCCGTGTGTTTTCACAAATTGGTTCATGAAACCAGTCAAAGATGACTTATTCTTTGTAATATGGTGTATTATCATGTTAAATGTAACCATTAGAAGTGGGAAAGGGTAGCCTTGAAGGGGGATGCACATGGTCAGAGACAAAACTTAGATAGCCTGTGGCACTGAAATGACTGATTGGTATTAAGGGGCCCAAAGTGACTGAGCAGAAATCAAGACCAAGCTATATTTTTTCACTCTTCACTGTCCAGTTTTGATGAGTCTGTGCCCACTGCAGCCTCTACTCTTGGCTGACAGAAATGGAACCCAAAGTTGTCCTCTGCTTGTAGTCCCTCCACCTTAATGTTCGACAAGTTCTGCATTCTGAAATGCTTTTTTTCACACCACAGTTGTTAAGAGTGGTTAACTGAGTTAACATAGCCTTTCTATCAGCCTCAACCAGTCTGGCATTCTAGAGTAAATTCTAGGGACCGTTGTGCTTAAAAAATCCCAGGAGATAAGCAGTTTCAGACAGCCCATGTGGCAGTCATACAGTGGTCACACTTTCTCCTCTTAATGTGAACATTAACTCAAGCTCCTGGTGCCCAGCGATGCCACAGTCACCACTTTCTTGTTCTTGGTTTTTGCCACCATTTTGATTTGATTTTTAGCACGCATGCACAGAATACTTAGATGACAATCTATTGCACATGTATGGAACACTTCCTCCAAGCAGAGTATAAATGAAAACAACTATGCGTCCATGGTGTAAGCGACTGTTTTCATGCATGTCTGCAAGGGAGTATAATTGAGGTCTTAGGGTTAGGGTTAGAAGGAGAGAGACATGTATATTCAAGTACTGTGTTTGTCAGGTGTGTTCTCCTAGTTGCACTAATGTAGCCTCAAGCAACTAGTCTCAAGTAGAGCTACAAAAGTCAAGTCTGGAATGCTCACTAATTTTCTAACTCCACACCATCTGCAGAATTTTATCATTAATTGGAATGTGTTTATTATTGTATTTTTGGTATGGGAGGGTAAAGATAAATACAGAATGAGCAATAAGTAAGCAAAAACAAGCCTTTCACATGCAGTGACAATGTTCTTCCAGTATCTGGTTAAAAGGTGACAGACATAGAACATACCGTTCATTAATATCTAATGGCTGGTTATTGAGAAAGCAGGGGATGTTGCATATTTTGGGAATTCTCCAGTTCGCCTCATTATCTGTGATATACTGGTGCTCAATAACACTGGACAAATGACTAAACAGTTTGTAAAGCCTGCTTTATTTTTCATCTGCTAAGGAATTTACCTTCCAGCCATTCAACAACTGGGTATGTTACACTGTGGCCAAGTGGACCAATTTCTGTTTAAGAACTATTAATCAATTGGATAGCAGAATATCTCTGCAAATGGTGGGATCTATAAATTAAATATTCTGGTGAAACAATTGATTTAACATCTTAAAATTTGCATATTTTTAAGATCCAACACAGTAGGGCTTCATGGAAAGATCTGAAGACAGAAGCCTGGTCCCACAGGAAATGAATGTGAAATATGACACCACACTGCATGGACTCAACCAGAGTAGTTTTTACCATTAAACCTTCCCCAAACTATGACTAAAGCAATGCAATCATAGCTTAACCAGATAATCTTACCCTAACTGGAAATTGAGATTTAAAAAAAAAATCAGAAATGTGTGGCACTATTTTTGTTTTTTTCTGAGAACAGTATCAACTTCTGTAGGATATGCCAAAGACTGCAAATGAGATGGTGGCTGCAATAATATCAGTCAAATGATACAAACAAAAATTGTTGTGGATCTTTAAGGAAAGTCTCTTCTATTTTTTATTTCATAGTAGAAGAGCAAACCCCTCCCCTCCCTCCCTGTTACAACATTAAAGCAGCAACTATTTTACCTTAAAATAACAGCATCAAAAACATTTTGATGGTACACTGACCTGTAATTGGGATGGTCATGTCTCTTTCATTCCTGCTCCACATTCTGACCCCTATTCTTGCACTGTGCAGCTTCAGTTGAGCAGGTATGATCTCCCAAGAAAAGTGCATAACGGTAATGTAGTGGAGAGTGACACACATGCACTCCAAATAATAAGCACTCAGAGAGAGCCGGTAAAGACATGGACACAGGCAGTATAAACCTTAGGGATTCTTAATATCAATAGTTAGTATTTATTATTAAATTAAATTAATAAAAATCTAATTAGCTAATGTTAGCTAATAAAATATACCCATCTCTGTCTCTTCCTTTTTTTCCTCTTCTTTTCTCTCTCTCCCTCTCACGTCAACCAGGTTTAACTACTATCTCTACTTCCTGTAACCATCATTTCAAATTTAAAGCCCTCTGCAGTCATGTGACTGCAACTTCATGATGCTGCAGTGGTGGAAATAATTTTCCAGTGACTGCTGCCACAAAATGTATACAGCAAAAACACTGCTGACAAAAAGTTTGTGTCTTTGTCATAACTCAGTGATGAAATCCTACCTCACCGCGAAGTTAGGGTCTTCCCACCCGATGTATCAAATCATCGTCTTTTAGGGGGCAGATGTATTTGTTCAGTGAATAGACAATTGGAGGTTCAGTTAAATTAATAGGATTTGTTTTCTGTACAAGAGCTGTAGGAGTATGCTGCTTCCACTACCCATAACCGCTCAGACTTGGAGTCCAAGAGAATTTAATGCACCAGCATCCTGTAACATCCTGTGGCTACAGAGGGCATTGTTGGTTAGCAAACTCTACTTAGTGTTGCTTTAAATTACTTTTATATGCCTATAAATTATGACTAAAAGTCTTAACATCTCATTTAAATTTTAATTAAAGGAGTTAAAGTCATTTTAGGCTTTGGTGACAAAAAACAAAAGCAATGAACACTTTAACGCTGCTGCACCACAGCAGCTAGCGATTGAGAGACCAAACAGTTGTGTGCACCAAACTACATGAACTATGTAAATTGAATCTAAAAACCCCATCATCCAGGCAACTAACTTTTCATACCAATAAATGACCCCTTAAGATTGTCAGAAAATCACATTTCACATCACAAATCATTACTTCTCTTTTCAGCAGCACTCAGACACCTACTCACACTGAGATCAGACATAGAAACACCACAGGATGGCCTCAACAAGAAGTCAAAAATTACAACACAGAGATAATATTTGAGTGAATGGCTAATACAGTGTTACTATGAATGATTGGACAGTTTACACATTGTATTGCTTGAGTGCAGATTGTAGATTTATGTGAAAACAAACAACTTTAAAAATATATTTCCATGGAATTATGACATAGCAGTCAGTAAAACTTAAATCTGTTAGAATAGATCATACAAAAGCGCAGCTGTGCTAGTAATTTTCCAGTTAGCCAACATGTTACAACATGTCTTTTTTCAACATGGTTTGTATGTGTGTTTGTGGAACAAACAGCAGCAGAGGCCTATTAAAGACAAAGGACAAACTATTCTTTTAAAATTACTTTTAAAGTTTATTCAAAGAAAAAAGCCTTCAGGAAAATACATGACTTCCTGTCATACACAGAGAGGACATAAGTTAGAGTAGCATGGCAGAAACAGCAGAGGAAAAACATGTCGCCTCACGTCCAAGCCTGCAGGGAACGTTACTGCAATGTTTCCACGTTGAAGCAGCGTGATGTGAACATGTGAATACCTGAAATGAACAACATGTGTGTTCTTTATTGTTTTGTAAGTAGGTGATTTAGTAGGGTAAGGGACATGACAAAAAAATTCGAATATCCAATAAAAAACAGGCTCAATGAGCAAAAATAAGAATTAAAGAACCAAGACGCATATGCGTTAAACATAAATACTGTGATGCACATTAGTGTAACAAAACATTGCTCCTGTAAACATTTTCTCCACCTAAGGTGAGCGGAATAATATTAAACCACCGCAGTCGCATATTTACGTGTACGTAGACTTACAGAAACAACAGAAACTATAGTTAAGCCTCTCCACTAGCTCTAAAACTTAAGAATACACAATGCTTCAAGTGATTTTTTTTTTAAAAAAGGATTTCAAATAGTGGTTTTCATAACAATATGCTTACATATTTTAAATGCTGCCCTCTTAGCACTTTTTCCAATGTGTGTTGGCAAGAGACTGCTTTTTCTCATCAGATGTAGGCTCAATTTTTTTTTTTTTTTAGCCCATTAAGAATATCAGTAATAACCACAATGTTTTCATGAAGTCAATACAGCCACTCATCAAGGCCTTGATGCAATAAGAGACACACACTGGGAACTACTGCACACACAGACCTCAGACGACACAGCACTGGGGTCCAAACAGCTTCTCTGTACAAAGGGAGGGAGTGTCAAAACACTGCTCATGTGTGTAGTTGTTATTGTCAGGGTAAAAACACATCCAAGATAAACTTGTTTGTGACCTGACATGTTTAGACATGAAGTCAGAGCACAATTTGAACTTTCCCTTGCCCCCTTTTTCTGTGAACAATGTGCAATCTTTTAGAGTTGTTGTGGAAACAGAGGAAAATCCAGCCCAGTAGATGGCCTGAAGGAGATCAATGCTGCAGTTTGCTGCTCAGTCTTTCACATATACAGACAACTTAAATAACAACTGGAGCAGGAAGTGGAGAGCACATAATAGACAAAACAATTCCTTCCCGAAAAAGTGGGTTTCCGTCTTCAGCTTCTTCACAAACAGCCAGGTGAGGAAAAGTTCTGCTCCATGTTGCCTATTTTGTGACACTTCATCACAATAACTCTGAAATCCAAGTGTTGAAGTCAAAGTGTTGAATTGATAAGGTTTATGTCCTCATTTGATGGAAAACAGTGCCTGACGTATGTGAGCAGACTCACAGAATGCCAGATAACCTTCCTCAGCTCTGACTCAAGGTGTTTGTTTCCTTATAGATTCTGACAGCTATGGAAAATGTTGCTGAAACAAATACAGATCTCCTGGCCCCCCAAATCCAGGAAAATATCTACATCTGACGTAGAGGCTTGGCTGCTGCAGCTTCCAATCAACTTAAATCAATTGAACATCTAGGATTGATCACTTGTGACAAGATACAAAGCAAAAACATCATCTCATGCCTTGGACCACCACACAGTAAGTAAGTCTTTCTACATTCTTGACACTTAGTGCATTGTATTCATACAAATGAAAAATGAAATGATTTGAAATAATGAAATGGAAGGTAGAATATTGTCTTCTAGAAAAAATCTACTGAATCAAGCCTGTTGACTGTACGTTTACCTCTCTGCCACAAAAATCTGCCTCTTTGATGACAGTGAACTCTCTGACCGCACACACACATACTTACTGAACTTTCCTCTCTAGTTTATCGCTCCATTGTTTATTTATTTATTTATTTTTTCATTTTATATTTGACTATTCACAGTAGTTCAAGATTCTTGAGTTGAGATACATTGGATAACCACCCACCCCGAGTTCAGTTTAGGTTGTCATGTTTGACTGGTGGGGGAAAAACATGACCACTGACACTATCAAGAAGCTTAAATTAACTTTTATTGTACATAGACACCTTTTATTTATTTAATTTTTTGGACCATACCCACATCACTTTCTTCTTAGACAAACACACCTTGCACTTCTGTGGGTTCAGAGTAAAAGCAAGCAAACGGTAGACTGTGGGTGGATGTGCGTAAATCTTAAAAAACAAGGTAAAAGACATGTTTAACTCCACATAGTTACACTTATCTTCAAGGAATCATAATAATAATAATAATAATAATAATAGTAATAATTCAAAAAATACTATTCTGAAATCCATCTGCTTCAACATCTCTTTCTCTCTCTCTCATCCCCCTTCTTTTTAAAGCACCTGTCCAAACAACACAATACTTCAACAACACACATACCTCCTACTGTCGAATCTCATCAATCAAACTTACAGTAAAACCTCAATTATTAGGCCCTTCCCTCCTGTTTGTCGCCTGGCTGACAGTCTCAACAGTCTCTAACCAGTATGTCAGCTGACCAAACAGAAGTACATTTACACACACTACTGTAGCGTTAACACAACAGACTCCAACCCCACCAGCCCCATGAAATGCTCACATGAAAGGGCAGAGGGCAAGAACGTGGGGCAGAGGGGGAACTCTCTTACAAGAGGCAGACCTGCAGAACATAGTAGCAGTAGTATTAATAATAGTGGTAGCAGTACTAGTAGTTAGAGGACCCCAAGCTTACTGATCAGCCCAGGAAATGATGCAGAGGTACAAAATCTATCCCATCGCAATCTGATGAGCACCAAGAAAACGGAGGGAAACTTTGTTGTTTGTCTCCTTTTCTTGAATTCACATTTCATTTTTTTCTACTTCCTTTCATATATTAATAAATCACTAATTTCATTTTGTACGCAAGCTGTCACTTCAGGTATTTCAGCGGGCGATGACCAGTTGTCACTGTGTGGTATGCAGCCCTAGAGCTTGGGTGCGGCAAGGCTGTGGCTTCAGAGGGAGGGTGAAGCCATTGTTGTTGACTGCTCCAAAGGGCTGGTCGGTCGTTGTTTTTGTTCTCTTTTGTTTGTCCAAGGGCTGACGAGAGGTTGACAGTGGGTTCTGAGATCCAGTGTTAGCAAGGGAGGAGGACAATAAGGAAGATGAGGAAGAGGAGGAGGATGAGGAGGAAGAGGAAGACAGGTATAGGGTGTGGACCTCTACCAGCTGAGCAGGTTGCTTCGGCCCAGAGTCATAAAGTAGACCTGGCTGGAGCCTCCGGACCGAACGGAGGCAAAGAACACCTGAGGAGGAGGTACAGACAGATGGAGCTTTTACTGCTAGGTATCATTACACACTCCATTCACTCACTTTCAGGTGCAGTTTGAATTTGAATACAAGAAAACTTTTATATTTTTTATGTCTACTGATATGACAATGTGAAATGTATTGGTTGTCTGACTACGTTTTTTGATTCTTGATCTGGATTTCAATGAGACTGAATAATAATGACATCAATATTAATTTAGAGTAATATAACTTAAATTCTAGTCATACAATTTGAGCAGTTGTTTCCCATCTTTGTTGGATTTAGCGATAGAATTGCAACTCAGGAAATGTGTCAAAAAACTGTAGTTGATTCATACAAAATGATAATTTCATATGCAGTATTGGTCACAATAATTGCAATTAGATATTTTCTACAGATTTTTCAGCCCTTGTTCAGTCCATCAGCAAATCAGCTAGAATAGTAGACAGTTGATTATTTTTGTGTAAATGTCACAGGATTTCCCTAACTATTTGATCAGTGAATGTAACTGGAAAAATGTGTTGAATTATTTCTACCAAGAAAAACTGTAGTGCTGCTTCTTTTTGCATTGACTAAAATTGGCTACATTTCTTATAGGGACAAACTCTGTCAATTGATTAGTCAACAAATTGACTAAGAAGGGGCATTGAGAAATGTTTCTGAGAAAAAAACAGAAAAAAACTCCCATATATGACCAACATCTCACATATTGTTCCGCATTACTGAGGAACCACAGAGAGAAAAACTTGTTTAATCTGTAATTCTTTACTTCTCGTCAGTCCAAACAGGACAGAAAAGTTGAGAGGAGAAAAGAAACTAGAGCATTTTGAAGTTCCTTCCACAGCTAACAGAGGTGAACCAATAGAGGGTGAGCAAACTGAAAGTGACTTTGGAACACCTCAGGGCAGCAGACTGTAGCATTAGTTTAAAATCTATAACCATATTCACTTCGAAATGGCAAGGGGAGACAAGAACAGGCTCCTCTGTGTCTCAAATGCCCTGCAATGATGTCTGACAGCAGAATCAAGCATTAGAAGCAAACAAACAAAACTGTGTGTAATGGATGGTTTAAACTAACATGCTGTGTTGTGGCTTAAGGTTTATGTTTGTTACATCACCACCATATTTTGGTATTCATTTTTATCTAGCAAGCCAACAGCTGGCTGAAAGATCTCAAATTTGAGGGAATCATAATCTTAAAGTAACCAGATACCAGTACTGATGAGAAACTCATTCCACCTCACAGATCAGATTATAATGTGTTGGTAAATATTTACTTGGAAGTCTCACCTTGTCATTTCTTTCACAGAGGAATTTGAGTCTCTGGGCTCTCTTGTGCATGAAGACACCATCCAGATGGCCTGTCTCCACTGAACGGATCTCTATGGCCTTCTCCCCCCAGCCCATGATCTGGTTGGAACGAATGTAGGCTGCAGAGAGGTATTTATGTTAACAAATATACTGATAATTTAAAAAATATTAAAAGTATTAAAAATGTTAAGATCTCACTGAACTGTATTTGCAATTGTATGTGTCTTGTGTTACATAGCTGAGGAAGTAACAAACATTACAAAATGAAAGATAAATATCACTTTCTTTTCTTGCATATGTTACTTTATTCTTCTCTGAGAGGTTACAAGATAATTCTGAGGGGTCACACAGGTTAGTGGAAAAAAAAAAACTACACAAATTTAAATAACATTTTACTGACTGAAGTTTTTCCTGGATCAATTTACTTATTTAAGGCCTGAAAATAAATATTTTTGTTAAACTGTTCCCTATGACTGCATATTAGGCAGGTTGAAAACCAAACAAAACTAGAATTACCACCTGGCAGTTGTATGCTTCCACCAACGAGTCCAAGTTGCAGTTAATTAGAGTGGAAATTCTTAAGTTGAAAACATGTTTTGTGCAGTCACAGTGAACTTGACCTTTGACCACCAAATCTAATCCATTCATCTCTGAGTCCAAGTGAACTTTGGTGCCAGTTTTTTTCAAGGCATTCCTTCAAGGCTTTCTTGAGATGTTGCGTTCGTGAGGCCAAACGCATTTGTACCAAATTTTAAGAAATTCCCTCAAGGTGAGATATTGTATTCATGAGAATGGAATGGATGGACAATGGTAATATGATTTTTACTGGGGTCTCTACCATAACAATCATGTTCCTTTACATCTGGGGCATCTCTGTAACATTACAATGCTACATTTTTCATTTATAATGTTATGTGATGACACAAAAAAATATGTTCCTGCATTGTTATTTTGATAATACTGAATATTACCCCTCTCCCCTGTTCCATATTATTTTTAACAATATCTGAGGCCTTGAGGGAAATTCTAGTTTTTACCTACAATGGCCCTAATACAGCATATGTACAATGTGAAGAAATAGACACCTAGACGTCATTTAAGGGAGTTGTGAGGAAAAAAGGTGGGGACCCTCATACATAAATGTACCAAGAAAAACTCCTAGGTGTGTGTTTGTGTGGCGTTTGTCCCTATAACTCACCCACTGAGGTGGGCATCTCTCCCCACTGCAGTACCACATCCTTGGTGATGCGTCCATAGGTGTTGACGTAAACACCCTCATCCTCATAGCACACCAGCAGCTCTATGCCGTCTGTGTTGGGCAGTATGATGATGGCGTGAGACTGAATACTGGTTTGGATCTGCAGGGACACACAACACCACGTTTAGATTAGTTAGAGGAAATTCAAATCAGCCTAGTTGGTACATAAGTCAGGCCCAGAAAAACACCATTAGTGGAAAAAAAAAATTCAAACACAAGTCAGATATTATATTTGTGTGTTCCTACGTGTGTGGGCAGGTAGATGTCGTAGACAGCCCCAGAGTCGACATCAACAGCGTGGAAGCCTGAGCATGAGCCGTAGATGACCTTTAGCCTCTGACCTTCCTCCACAGTCAGGTCAACCAGCAGGGGTTTGTGCACCAAGTCACCGAACGACTGAAGGACACAAGTCAGAAAAACATTTTGTTGTCCAGTCAGCCAGCAGGAGCTTGAGCATCAGATCAATAAATATTTGCCAGAGCAGAGATTATCAATACGCAGCATTCTGGATAATAATACAGAGGCATGAAAATCCAGCACTAAAGATCCAATTCACAGAACCAACTTTAGAAATGTTTATTCACCTTGAAGGCCATGAACTTGTGGTAGGGCTTGGGTGCCCAGGCGTAGACCTCCACTGAGTTCTTCAGGGCAAGAACCAAGAATTTGATCCTCTCATATTTCACTGGGAAACAAATATCACAACAAAACATTGGAAAACACGAAAGAGCATAACCAGCATCAGAGTGTAAAAGCATCAGCTGGAAACTAAAATGTGGGTCAATATTTTGCTACTGTTGACTTTCTAGCCACTTTGATAGGTTATCCATCTGTTAAAGCGTCTCCTCTCATCTAATGGGTAAAATCAGACAGGTATATCATATTTATGATGTCAGACACACTGTTAGACAATAGATTTCTTTGTCTGACAAAGAACCAATAAGGTTCAACTTTTCCATCTTGGTTTTATTTTTAAAGGCAGAAAAATCAATTTACTGAACTGATGTTCATTTAACATGTAGGACAGTTGTTTCAATGGACATGCATGAATAGAATTTGACAGGAAGTGGATGTCATGACTGGTAGCTCTGATCAGCGGAGAGGAGTTTCCAACAGGAAGGGTTCAACTTTGCTCAGTGGCATTACCATCACCATGGGCATTCTAAACTTTAGACAGGACTGTGTAATTACATGTCCACTTGAATGTCCGTTCTGCAATATTACTTAACTAAGGGCTTTCCTTCCATCATTTATCAGTGACTTGCTCTCGTACACATATGTTTTGTATCTTAAACTGAGTTTGTGAAGTTTGTAAACATAAACTCCCCTGTTTGAGTCCAGATGTGGCTGGGTTTATTTCTAATGGGAAACATGGACAAAGCAGCGACAGTTAGCTGTACAGATACCACTAAATCAGATGGATTAGTGATGAAATGGTAATGATACTGAGATTTAAGTGCAGTTATGGGTATGACATGTAAATGCGAACCATATACTAGTCTTAACCACACCTCGCTTAACATATCAATTTTAAACAATAAAAATATACTTAACTCTCTCAAGCTCTAGAGTTTTACATAACCACTCTTTTTATAGCTTTTGAAAACAGCAGAAAGACAGCAAACATGGGAGAAAAATGAAGAGGAATGACATGCAGCCAGGAAGTTCTAGGTCATAGGGAAGCCCAACCATAACCATACTTAATATCTCAAGCCTCTATCCAATCTACCGTTTTGGTATGCCATTTGCAGTGTTTCTGGACATTAATGTGGTGACATTTCCAGTAGTGCTTAAAGTGTTTAAAAATATGGGCTGATAAGTGACCTACCAACTTTGTAGTGGACACAGCCCTCAAGGTCTCCTACAGTGGTCCAACCCTGTTTCTTTTCCACCTCAGGATCATTGTGCAGGATCTTGTTCCTCAGCCAGGACAAGTAGTACACACGAAGCTTGTTCTTCTTACCTGCCATCGATCGAGAAAGGTCAAATCAGGACAAATCTATTTTCTATGCCTACTTGTTAAGAAACAGTAAAGAGCTGCAAATACTTAATTTGAAGTTCTATTTGCTGTAAAGCTAAAGCTAAATTCTCTCCTAAATCCTGCATTAACTATTAATATTGCTGACTTTGCATCTGTGAATTTTACAGCCTAATTTCCAATCTTAGAAAACCATGTGGTGGGATTTTTCTCCTCCATTCTGTATGTCTGCAGTGGTTTGCAACATATCAGGAAGTAGGTGATTGCAAGTGTGGATCAAATAAGGACAGAACAACATGCAAAGGACCACCATGTGACCAGAAGTCTCTCTTGTATTGTTCCAAATAATAATAATAGTAAATAGTAAACAGAGTTTTGCTTTGGTATGAGAATAGTCTGATACAAGTTGGCTGATAGCGTGCCATATTTTGTTTACAACATATAAATAAAGTAATACTTTCCAATCAGTGGTACAGTCAATAAAGACTTATCTGAGCTCCTTGGCTAAAACAGTCAATGAAACATGCTCAAGACTTTAGTTTCTACCCATACAATTTATTAAGGTGAACATTGGGCATGCATCTTTTAAACCTGCAGTGCAGAACTTTTCTCTCCCCATTCTGGCAGTGAGAGTAATTATGATCCGTGTTTGTCCTTGCCAACAAGAGCATTAACAATCTTCTTGGATGCTTCCTAGGTTTTTTCCACCACAGGTTCCACCATATTCCTAGCTACCCTCCTTAGCTCTGGCAAACCAATCATTTCTGATTGACATAAAATGCATCAGTGTACAAGCATAGGAATAAAACTCTGGAATACTACAAAATACAAAGATTTACTTGGCACTGATAGGCTTAATCTGCAGCGAGTGAACTTGTTTGGACAATGTAATGAATGAATTGAATGTAACAGAAGTTAATTTAGGTGTCAAGTCCCACACTCCAGATTTAAAACAACATTATGCAACTACTTTACCTTAAAAAAAAACAGCTTCAAAATCATTTTGATGGTACATTTTGATCATAATATGGAGCATGGTGCCTCTGTCATTCCCAATCGATGCCCCAAATGCCTGTTCTTACACTATGTAACTTTGGTGAATAAGTACAATCTCCCATGAGAAGTGCCTAACTGAGTGATGGTTAGCAGCTGAAACTACTGGAATGAGTTAAAAAGACTAATTCAAAATAAGTGTTCTCTCCAATATTCAGCAAGGAAACTTTGATCAAGAATTCTAGACAGAGTTTGGTGTGCTTGATGCAGTGACAGCATTTCAGCCATATTTCAGTTCAGTGAGTGAGACACAGAGCTCCGGTCAAATGATAGTGAGTGAATTTGGTATTGTTTTCCTTCACCCTCTAATGTTCCCTGATTCCAAAAACACAAATGCTACAACAATATAAATTTAGATTTAGTCTTTTGACAACAATGGAGTGAGTTGTCAAATCAAGAAAGTTCAGGTGCACAAAAAGCCAGTGTATGTCTTTTCATGTTTATTACAGAGGCAGCCCGCTCTTGCCACACTGCCAGTCATCTCCACTTATGTTATAAGATTTTTTTTAACAAGCTAAGCTGTGGTTACATTTGGTCTTACAAACTATTTGTCAGCCTCTCAAACCTGTGGAATGATACAACTTCCCATGACGCGTATTTTTACCTGTTGGTAACGCAAACAAATTTCGGGGAAGGAAATCGACGCATGATTCTCTGTGGCATTTCCTTCTATCATGGAAAGCTCAAGTGTGTGACAACATTACATATTGTTCACACACGACGTGGTCTCAACAAGTGGAGATTTACCCAATATCCGTTTAACTCAAAATATCTGTTGTGACACTTATGACTGCACTGCCTCTGTGTGTGGTTGAAATTGAGAAAGAGGAGAAGTAAGAACATGCATGCACTTTCAGTCTGAGAAATCTTGGAAGAAAGCTGTGTGTGGGTATAAAAATATTTATGCAATTCCAGACAGACACAATTTTTCTCTGAATATGTGGGTTTTAGTGTGTATTTGTAAGTGTGTGTGTGAACATGTGCACAAGCCAGGGGAGAATGTAGACTAAATACTGTAAATACTCACATATACACACTAAACATACAGTATGAGCTGCCACAGCAGGATAAAGAGAAGTGAAATGCTTTTTCACTCTCATAATGAACTCAGACTTCACTATTTAGATTTAAATCTGATGATGTGGGTCTGTGTGTTTGTAAACATTTTTGCGCACAAGCATCTGCAAGCATGATCCTATTTATGTGTATTTTCATTGGAATTGTGTCTGTGTGTATATCACTTGTGTTTCATTGCATCTCACTGAACAATCCTACAATAATTTGGCTGGATAAAGTGCAATTAAATCACCTTTAAAATGTGTAGGTATGCTCATGTGCCTGTGTGTACCTGATATAGTGACCAGAACATTGAGCCCTTCCAGGACATCCATTTGCTGGAAGCGCCGTCGGTTGATCAGAGGGTAAACTTTCCCCTGGCCGCTACGATCCAACAGCATCAGACCGCTCTCTGTTCCAACCAACAGGTTCACTCCTACACACGCACACACACACACACACACACACACACACACACACACACACACACACACATTTAGGAGAACACCAACAACAAAGACCACAGCCAAGAAAGACACTGCATTCTAGTCAGACAGATGGAGTACAGTATTTTGCTGCCACCAAGTGGTGAAGACAACAGAAATGCTTTTTTTTATGGAATGATCATTCCAAATTACTTCAGCACTGGTACTGATTTTAGGAATGTAAAACCTGTTTTGTCCTGCTCAAAATTAAAAACCATCAGACCACTTTACTGACTTTACTTTACACTTTACTGATATGCAACTGCTAAGATGATAACTTTTGTAAAAGTTTGTGTCTTTGTTCTTACCCCAGAGTGCAGCACATAGGATCTCAGAGTTGAACCTTTTCTTGTATTTGCGGATCTCTGGTGTGTCGCTCTGAGGACGAGTATTGACCGGGTTAACATTAACCACGGAGCCCTTTCGAGATGGGTCAGCCCTCAGTGCCTCTGCCAGCCGGGCATCGTTGCTGTAGCCTAACAGGTCAAAGGGAAGGGCTTAGGTAGAATGGTGTAGGATGTAGAATTTACCAGGCAGGGTGGGGGTCAGTCAAATTATCAGCATTAGAGAGGTGGGTGGATGTTCCTCATTTGCTTTTGTTAATCATGTGTACAGAAATGATTTTCATAAAATAGTCTGAAATTGAAAGCTGGTAAAGTTGGTTTATAGCAGATTCTGAAAAAACAAGGGATAACAAGCATGACTTGACCATTCCACCAACTGATATATTATTCTTTTTTTTTTTTAAAGGCCTGATGTGAAGTTTACAAACATAACAAGCTGTGCAGCCTCAGAACGCCTTTGCAATCATTGCAACATATTATTTCATGTTATCTGTGTCAGAATGTGGGCCACTGCTAGTTTCTGCCTCTTTTAAATTGCCATCTGGACATGAGACGACTGTAGGAAAGTGATTACAGGCAGACTGAACAATCTAGTATACTAAAGGGGTCAGTGGCTGGTCACTAGCTGCATCAAGTGAGGTAATGACTCAGCATACCAGGGTCCTTAAGGCTGGAAGGATCTGGCTTTGACGATGGCCAGTCTTCTGAAGGATGATGGAAACAAGACGAATCCATGATAAGAGAGCTTTGTGTGTAAACTGTGGCAATTAATGAGCTCTGTGACCTCAGTGAGTCCATGCTAACCAACTGCTTTTGGCTTGATTTAAACTTTTTCACACACTCCTGATCTCCATCCCTGTTATTTACAGATGAACCTGGTTTTGATTTTGGTTCACTGGCCACAGCTCCAAAGTGGTGTCTGTAGTAGCCACTGGGGGAAGGGACGTACCAACATTGTTGAGCGCACTTCCAGTGGATGGAGAGACTTGGAGGAGGCGTGGGTCGATGAACGGAGTGAAGGAGGAAGAAGACTTGTGTTTCTGCATGTTGTTACTAGACTGGCTCTACAGAGAGATAGAATTAACATTTAGTGGTGACAGAATATCACAACTCTCAGTGTCATTTTGAAATATCAAATATATTTATAGCATTAGATGCTTACAGATAAAGATTCATATAAACAAGTAACAAGACAATGAAGTCAAACAAACTGGGCAAACTGGGGTATTTCTGTATGTGTTACATGCAAATACAATGGGCATTCAATCAGAGGGTAAAATTATAGATACTGGGGAAAAAGGCAAAAACAATGGTGGAGGGTAAAAACATGGAGTGCTGTTGACAAAAAGAAGAAAAGGGGAAACAAAACTTAAGTATCTCCATGGGAAGTATACTTGCCGTGATGCTGCCCTGTGCACTATGATCAATTGTGTAGGAAATGTGAGAATATGATGCATTTGCTGGAAATAGGCAACATCAAGGAATAAAATGAGATTTAGATGTTTCAGGGAATGCTTGTGAAACCAACTAGCCTCAGTGGACGCAACAGGCCTGTCAGCTCTGTCAGAGCTGTCTGTTGTGATCATACATACAAAACAATGAGGAGCGATGGGACGGCAGCTATAAATCCTTCCCCTAAAGTAAATTTGACATTTTTTGTATTTTAACCCTAAGTACACAAACCTGTGTACAATGAACTGAAAGTCTGTTTTTTCTTCTGATTGTACTTCTAGCCCTAAAATGCAGCCTTTCAGCAACACCACTATCTCTCCGCAGATAGCTTGTGTCAGGAGAGGAAAAAAAAAAAAAAAATCAAGAAATGGTGAGGGGGCCATGTAGAGATAGAGACAGCTTAGCAGTGCCAGTGGCAACCAGCAGAGGCCACCCTACCAAATCTAAGACCTAAAAATGAATGTAGTAGAAGATATTATCATCATAGTGGGTCAGAAGTATGGAAAGAATGGAGAGGTACCAGCAGAATTTCACTTGTTTTTACATAACATTAATTAACAAACTAATGAACTGGGTGAACTGGTTGGCTGAACTGATTTTTACTCTACTGTGTTCTCAGTTATGGCAGATAATGATGATTTTGACCCTTTTTTTGCTTCTCCTGTTCAAGATTATGCAAAAAATGCCACCCTTAAGTGGATCTCTGTGTTGGGGCTGAGGGACATACCTCTACGAGGATGCCGAGCTTGTCCAGGGGACTCTGGGGTGACATGGAGGAGGGGCTGGCAAGGCTGGAGGAGGAAGGGGAGTTGGATGCAGAGGAAGGGGAGGAATGGTGGCTCTGCTGGATGAGGTCTGGGAGGTGGTGGATGCGGCCAGCAAAGCCGTTCCTATCCGCATGCTGTGTGGGGTGATGGTGGTGATGATGATGATGGGGGCTGGGAGTATGGTGGCCAAGACCCGGCCCCGACACTGAGCCAGGGCTTGTAGCAAAGCCTGCAAGCAGGCCAGGGGTCTGGGCTTGGGCCAGGCCAGGGCCTGGACGCTTTCTGTTGTCACCTGCACTCTGGAAATAGAAAGAGGGGTAGACAACTTTGGGTCTAGATGTGTTCCTGATGAGTTCAGGCGAAGGGAAGGTGTTAGCTAGAGCAAAGGGCAAACTACAGTGGCTATTCTACAGGTGGAAAGAAAACTCTTGTTAGTAGTCAATTATATGGTAAAATAATATGGTATGTCATTTTTGGTGTGTATTGGTACTAACTGCATGTGATACCTGCTGATGTATCAAGTGGTGAAATATCTTTTCAAAATCATGAATAAATCCTTGAATTAGCTGGCAGTCTGCATAATTCAAATTTGTGTGGTTTCCTATCCAGCCTACACTAAGCTTCTCACACACGGCCAGAGAGGATGCAAGAACAGAAAATGATAAACACAACGTACAAACAAAATGGAAAAACACTCGGGGTATGAATGAATAAAATAAACAACTGAACAACTTGAAGTATGTGAAGTATGTGATCACTTTGTTTTTTTCTTTTACACCTCTACCTGTCTGACAATCAGAGTGCTGTCTTTGCAGGGCATTGAGCCTGCATCACTCTCGCCTTCATCATGAACAATCATGGTTTTCACTGACTCCGTCTCTCCATTGCTCAGCCTGGAAGAACTGCAGGACAGAGTAAAAGCTGTTTAAAACAAACACATTATGTTTTGGCTACAATTAAATTATTATATAGTGTTCTACACTGGTAGAACTCAAGAAAAAAATCTCTATATTCTCGATTTTAAAGTTTCATGTAAACCAACATTCAGTTCTGTTTAAGAACAGAATTTGACCTTATCCATTACCCTCAACTGATGCATACTGCACTGCATACTGTAACATGTAGCATGTTAGAGCGTCAGTACATAGTGTCTATGAGATCAGAAATTAAAACTTGAAAACGTACACAGCTCTGGAGTCCTCCGGGCCAGAGGTCGACTCTTCACCTGCCTCCTGGTCCACCTCTTCATCATCATCTTCATCAGTGGTGTCTGAGTCTTCACTGGAGGATGAATAATCTGTCACTTTATTTGGGGGGCGAACGTCATCCACTGCACGCAGCTCTTTGGCCAGAGCTGTCAGGTCCTAAAAGTCAGGAAGTTAAAGATAAACACTGGGTCAGGGGTCTTTTATCTCAGGGATTTCTATTTCCCTCCCTCTGTTGGAATATTGTCCATTCACTCAGTCAGCTGTTAGCCAAGACATTATTTAAGATTTTCAGTAATTGTCTTTCAGTAAAAGTCAAGCAGGAAACAAAAAGCTGCTGGAGAGGAAGAGTGGTTACAGAGGTACACCAGCCAATGTGAAGCCAATGTGAGAGCAGCGAAGCCAAAAGATGAAGCAAGGAAAGAGGTGACTATCACACAGCTGATGCTCTTCAAGCTACTGTAGGTAAGGTTAGTGGATTAATTCTAACAATGAGACAATTATTCAAGCTGAAAAGATGAAAAATTATAACAGTATAGAAGAAAATGTAAATTCTTTGTTGAGGTTAGAGAAGGCATGAGTTAAAATGGCCACTGCTGAGCCAGAGAGGCCAGTGGAGAAAAGCAAGCGATACTGTTCAGTCAGTGATCAATCCAAAGATAAAATAACAATTTCACAAAGTCTTATCACGTCACTCCATTGGAAGGTGAGCAGATAACATAACACAATTAAGGGTCCCACTTATTATTATTCTCTCATACATACACAAAAAACTCCAAGGAGAAAAATCTCCACTAGGCCACATCACATCATCACTCACACTCTAGCTTTCAAACAAAGCCAAAGTGGCACTATCATGTAACTGTCACCATAAACACACAAACACAGATGCGCACACAGTCCCAGATCTAGATCTATCCCAGCTAGCGGGCTACACTGCTGGCCAGTCAGCTTTGGGTCAACTCTCACCGCTGGTCTGTTTGGCCTGACCAAGTCTCTCCTCTCCTCTGGTTTTTTCCCAGCATTCTCTGGCCGTTGGAGGGGCGAGCCCTCCGATTTGGAAGAGGCTAAAGGAGGTGGAGGTGAAATGGTCAGTTTATTCTAAAAAGTGATGTTGTTGGAGAAAAAAGGTAAGTTCAAATGTGAATGTGTATGGTCACCTGTTTGTGAAGTGTCTTTATTAAAGTGGTATTAATCTCAGCATAATATGTATTTTCAGGTGAAGTTTTAGTTATATTGTCCACCTCCTGCATATTTGTAAGTGCTGATTTGTTAAAAGTGTGTGTGGACTCACAGCGGGCCCTGAACCTCTCTCCAGAGCCACAGTGTGAACTGGGCTGAGAGCTGGAGTTACTGGAGCTGCTGGAGGAACTGGAGCCTCCACTTCCGCTGTTACTGGTTGGTCTGGGAACCAGTTTCTCCACTCGCTCCCACAGCAGCCGAGGTTCTGTTGTACTGTAGAGTCACCAGAGTCAAGAAGACAGTCAGAGATGAAGCCATTGTGGAGACAGCAACTTTTGACTATTGCACTTTGTAATGTGATTAGGTAGTTCATTTTTTTACTCCAACACAGAAACTTATCATTTTAAAATCAAAATGGTAATAGCTAATACTTTGAGCTGATATTAAATATCTTGAAATTCAATTCAAATTGTCTTGAGGAGCAGGGCTGCTGATCAGAAAACAATAAATTCATAATTATTTTTTCAAACAGGTTTTTGCATTTAAGAAAAATAAAAGCTGAAGATAGAATGCTACAGTGCCTTAAACCACAAGAAATGGCCACTTGACTATATTTTCAGTCCATGATGATGAGTACAAACATGCCAAATAAGCAATAGTATATTAAGATAAAAAAATAAAATTAAATACAGTGGTCTTCTAACCCATACAGGTTAGAAGAAGAGCAAAATAGAAAACTCTGTATGTGCTTGTGAACACGCACATCCACACTGAACTAAATAAGTATCATCAGGCTAGACAGCTAGCACTATTGCATAAATCCTCCCACACAAATATACATGAAGTCTATAGCAGCACAGCACAGTGAAGACACTGAGTAAACAGTCCTGTCCAGCTGTATGTGTCTCTCTGTGTTAGATCTATCTCCAAAGAACTGTTTGTTTTGCACCCAGAGTCTTAGAGAAAGTCTTTTTTTTCATGTCTATTTGATTACATAGTAGAAAAGAGAAGCCTACATTCACACTGCTTCACAGTACTTAAACTCATCTCCTGAAGGCTACATATGAGTAACATAAAGGATAACTCTGGTGTTTTTGAACCTGGGTCTTATTTTCCCACATTTTTGGGTGTAAATGATTAATAGGGACAAAAATCTTGTGCAGTACTGAGCAAGAATGGTATACTTGTCCAACAACATTATGGACAGGATTCCTACAGGGACAAACCTTTTTATTAAAAAGTAAGATCCTTTTTGTTTAACCAGAAACACTGCTGTATGTTGCTACCAGATTCCATTGACAAAAACAGTAATTCGATATAACCAGTGGAGTCCCACTGAGCACTTGTCTGAGCCCAGTCCTATCCTATATACTTTTTTCCTCATATGTAATTTGATGCTAATTTTACATGACAGACCATTCATGTACTGTATGTAGCTGTAGGGATTACCATGAACTATTTATTTAGTGTTTAGTATTTAAATACATATAGTATTACAACATGACAGTTATCTGTGTGTTTTCCTCAGGAAATCCTCTCTAGTCCTATTAATAATATTTTGAGAACTGGGCTGAGAGCTGTATGTGCATTTCCAAACCACAAGACTAATTAGACTTGGCACTTGTATTACAACAGAGAAAGGACCTGAATTATGGAGAGAGAAGAAAAAAGAGCAGGAACAATAGCGACCAAAAATGTCAGAACAAAAACCAAGATCTTAACAAGTGTGCAATATTGAAGCAAAAACAAAAAACTAAAGAAAGAAAGAAAAACAGAATCATATGAGTCATTGGGTTATGTCAGTCAGGTTACCTTGCAGCATTGCGATGTACGGCATGGCTGCTCTGTGAGGCGTGGCTGTGGTGATGAGGCGAGTCTCGCCTTGACAACACTGGGGACCTTGATGTAGTCCTGACCGGAACCTTTTATGATAAAGACAGTGACCAGCTCACACATACACACTTTGTGAGCACAAGTGTACTTGATAGTGCGGTGAATACACAAACATCTCTCAAAACCCCTTTTTATAGGGCTTTGCAGCATCATCACAACAAACCTCACTGGCACCATACATGTCCAGACACTATACCATATTACACCAGGCTATTTTAGCCAAATAACCCTATGAAACAATAACTTGGAGGCATTCAAGCTATGCTAGTGTGCAGTAGGTTCACAGCACACCAGAAATTGTTAACAAATTTGATAAAAGGTGACACCTGACAGTTTGATGGTAAATGGACTACTTATTCAGTGCTTTTCTAGTCGTATTGACCACTCAAAGCACTTTACACTACGTGTCACATTCACCCATTCACACACCGATGATACACACATCGGGGGCAACGTGGGGTTCAGTATCTTGCCCAAGGATACTTTGACATGGACTGGAGAAGCCAGGGATCGAACCGCTGACCTTACGATTAGTGGGCGACCCGCTCTACCTCCTGAGCCACAGCCGCCCCACACAGTGTACTATTACCTGCTTGCAGAATTAATCTGCCAATCAAGAGAATGCTTCTCAAAAATGCATACAAATCACGTGTTTTAGACAAGTCTCCCTCCATCAGCTGAACTTTTCATCTCTACCTACCACACTCAGAGCACCATGGTAAAACAAAACTATTACACCACTAGTCACGGGTCACACACATGCCAGTAGTCATACCCTTCATTCTGAGTCATGTATCAATTCAGAAAGCCAATGCAGAACATTTGCTAGCATCCAAAGTGCAGCACAACACAGCTGTGCACAACAGAACTCACCTCAGTCACTGCAGCCAGTATCACTGAGAGTAACATAAACAGCCATTATTTTTGCTTTTGCTTAGAAGTTTACGTCAAGGACAAAATGGAAAAGTATGGACTGATGTTCATTCCTTCCTTAGTAACATGGTTCTCCTGTATTTCAAGCCTGAAATGAGTCTTGTAACATCTACCATTGTTTACTTGATGCTCACGGAGACATCTATTTTGTATTGGAACTCTATGTACAATACAGTCTTGACAGGGTTGTGGTTCGGCTTGGCAGCAGTTCTGTTTATAACAGAGGGTTTCCTTTTCTGGAGGACAGATAACTTTGGCCCCGGACTAAATTTAGGTCTTTCTAACTTTTTTGATTTCTCACTGCCCTCATTTGTGGGTAGTGCCAAAAGCTTTCCAGTCTTTCCCTATACTTAGCCATAGCATCCAACGCCCTACACATTCAAGTGAAAAAAACTACTCTCTAAATGCAAAAGCCTCTCCTCCTTTGCTTATTTTTTCTCCCTCTGTAGTTATTTTTATGTACTTCTGTGGTCATACAGTGAAAAGCTAAATATGTCTGGTGAGGGAGGAAAAAGCAACATGAGGCAGAGATACAAATTATGTCAACATGTCCTGGTGTTCAACATTGTCTCCCTACCTGCATCTGAGTTATAACAGGGTCATAGAGCGCTGTGGTCATATTAACAGCATGCTACCTCTCTTTGTGTCAAATCCGTTTCACACCGCAAAGTGATGCTAACTTTCTCATGATATTCAGTAGGAACACATTCAGAGGAACACCAGATTTCCTCAGGACACCTAAGGTAGACACCGAATCTTGCATATGGGGAGAAAAATCATTTAAAGCTGCCCACCAACCTGCTAATTTCATAAACTTTTATGTTAATTTTATGTGGATTTAATTAAATCATTAGTAATTCCCCTACAAGCATTTCTGCGCCACATGAAAGGAAAATCCAATGAAAATGAATTCTTGATAGCAGAAAGAATCAGGCAGAAGATGAAAAGCTATTAATGTGATGGATAATGTAAGGATAATGACAGTTTGCTTTCTTGGGGATCAGGACGATTTTCCAATTCGGTCAGTTAACAGAAAATTGTGTCAAGTATCTAACTACTGCTGACAGGCTACACCAGGGGTCTTTCTTCCTGTCCTTACCCTGGGTGGGACCTCTTCTGAAGGGGCTGGTTCATGGGGTGAGGGCCTAGGCTGGGGGAGGGGCTGTGGGTCAATGCGTGCAGGCGTTGATGATGAGGAGGATGGTGATGAAGATGGAAGGTGATGGTGTTGGTGGGGTTCCTGGCTGTTGCGAAGGTGAAGTTTTTCAAAGCTAGGGGTGAGCGGCTCGCTGAAGGAGTGCGACCGCGACACAATGGGCGGGGTGGTAGTGGGGGAGTTCGATGCCACGCTGCCGCTGCTCTTTAAGGCAGCCAGAAGGGAGCGAACCTTACAGACAACAAAACAGAACACATTCGGGGAGGATGGGTCAGTCAGCATGCAGTGCACTCTGAAAAGGACAGGGGCTTCAGGGTATCCTTAGGAGTTTGTCAGATTGGAGCCATATGGGAGCCTAAAACTGTTTTTTGAGGAACCCCTCTGTAAAAGCCTCAAGACATTAAGACATAGACATTGAAGAATTACTGGCTTTATGTCATTCAAAATGAGTAAGTGTAAATTCTGCTCCTTTTTTGATAATATCCAACTGGTCACAAGCATAACATGACAAGATGTTATATTGCACCTCTCATTTAATTCTATTGGCTAACATGCTGTATCTTAAGTGTTTTGCGGACACATGTGATTTCAGCCCAGTAGTTGGTATGGATGAAAATTTAATTAAAATTAAATATATAAGACATGCATTTAATATCTCTGTGTCTTTAACCTCTACTGGTGAAGCCTTTTTGTTTTCAAATTGCATCCAATTCAGACTTCTTCTGTTCTGTTAAAGTGATGGAGGATGGAAGTATTACAGGTGAGGAGTAAGGTTACCCTCATGACTTTTACATAAAAGTGACTCTGAGACTTATTTAGATATGAGATCAAGTTGCTGTCATATTTATGCAACAAGTCTGAAAGTGGCGAGAGAGGTTCTTTGCTGTAACTTTTTTTCAGTCTTTGGTTCTGCACCCAGAGCACTTCTAATTAATATTCTAGACATGGAGTCAGGAATAATTTACAGGAACCAACTTACAGTCTGACCTGGTATGATATCATACTATCAGTGTTGAATACAAGAACCAAGGTTAGGAATGACTTCCTTAAGATATTTACTGGATCAGCTCAACACCAGATTTAATTTCTCAGTTTGGCTCCAACAAAAGAGGTGAAGATTACTAGTGACATCAGCTGTTGTAGTGTATGTTTGGAGATAAAAGTGACAATAAAAGCTGAAGATCTTTTTGCCCTGGTGGCAGATAGTTAAAATATATGGCTCCAAATCTTTAGAGCCCCTAAAGAACCCAGGTTTTTAGAGTGCAATGGGAGAAAAGAGGGAACACTCACATACAAATGTAGACACTGTACCTGTTGTCACTGAAGCTACACTTCAGGTGCAGCCTTACAAAGCTTTTAAAAAGACAGTAACAACAACAACAAGCACAGGTGGTAGATGGAGAGATGAAGCTGAGTGGATCCTGAGTCAAACAGGGGCAAGACTTTTATTGTTGGCTCGCTTTTCCATCTATGGATGAATTGGAACTTATATAGACAGGCACCTCAGTATATGTTCTGCTTTAAATTTAGTCTCCTACCCACTTTTCTTTAAACACTAAGTGAGACTGCACATTATGATGCCATTAATGTTTATGGTGCAATCTTGACTCTAACCAATTTTAGGACTCTGGAGGACTGAGCTTCACCAGTACTGACCATGAGGATGAATTGTATTAAAGAATAACTCTGTTATTTTTTAACGTGGACCTTATTTTCCCATGTTTTGGTGTGTAAATGATCAAGAATTTACATAAAAATCTCTGGAATCAGTGCAGTACGGAGCAAGAACATTGTGCCTGGCCACCGCAAACAGTGGGTCTAATGGGCAATTGTCTACCTCAAAGTAAGTCCACTAAAGTTCTTGTTTTTGCCACTGACAGCAAAACCATTGCTATATATTGCTACCAGACAAAAACAGTAATTTAACTTCGCTAAAGATTTTTTTGTCCCTGTCTATCATTTACACCCAAAAACATGGGAAAAATATAGGCTAAAAAATACAGAGTTTATCCTTTAACAAGGCCTGAACATAGGCTGGCAGGCAAACATACAATGAAGACAGAGCCACATACAGGTCATACAGCATGCACACATTCATTGTTGGGGCAAGACAGCTACTAACTTTGACGATGGACACTGCTGTCCACATTTTGTCTTAGTTTCTTTCACCTTAACAATGATATTCCCCTGATCTTAACCACATAGCTTTAGTAGTTTAAACTTAACCAGACCTCAGCCACAGAGATGTCAGATCAGTGAAAGCTCATTTTAGATGTTTTAGAACAGTCATTTAGACCTCAGAATGGACCCATCCGTGTTTGATTCAGTTCTCAGTAAATTAGTACGTTAAACTTGCAGTTAGACTTGCAGCTAACGAGAGAAAACGTATTAATCCACTTTTAACATTATGGCAAATGTTTAAGGCCGCACTAGTGAATTACATCATTACCCTGCCACCCCATTTTACCAAGTTACAACATCACTTCTGTATAATTTAATCTGAGTGACATATTCAAAACAGATTGACTTCACTGAACTGTGATTATTCATGCTTAGTGGGTTGAATCCTTTTGCTGGGAAGATGACTAATACTGTCTGAGTCACCCTGCTGCAAATCTGGGTTTCCATGAATTATGGATGTTTTTAATCACCAGCACACAATGAGGAGGTACAGTATCTGTAGCTGACGTGTACAAACCCCCATGTACCACCACACAAACATTCTCATGTTCACACAACACACACATATACACACTAATAAAGTGACTTTAATAACTACAGATTTGACAGGTGGGAGGACAACCTGTCAATCAAAGAGTTAGGCATGGGAGAGGAGTATATAATCAGGGTTGTGATCCTTTTGTTTTCATTCGTACAAAAAGTTTAGTTAAGAAACAGCCTTCTTTCAGATGACAAGAAAATACTTTTTTTCACAGGCAACCACTGGCTTTGTATTCTCATAAAAACAAGCTCTTCTGTTTGAAAATAAAAATGTGCACTAGCACAGTTTCACAATTTAGTTAGTTAAAATGGGGGAACTGAATTAGAATTGATGACAACCCTAAACTTGGAGAGTGTCTAGCGAAGGTCAACGCCAGCAGAAAGGTGGATCCATTATCCATGTGAAACAACCTAAAAGAGCTGAGCGAAAGGCATAATTCAGGAAGGAGGAAGTCATGGTAAAGCAGCAAAACTTCAAAATATCTACATAGGGGTAATTAAATAAATGTAAAGAGCAAAGACTTAAGTATGCTGGAATCACCTGAAAAAGAGAAGGTTTATGAAAGACTAAGATAAGAAAAAGTTTAAAGGCACAGGCAACATCTGGAGTCAGTGGAGAAAGGAGGTACTGCCACATGAAGGTGAAGCTATGAACAAGGCTGATACTCATGTTTTCCAGTTAACTTGCATTGAGAGAAATCCTGTTCAGAGTCTGTGATGCAGGCACAGTATGACAATATGACTTCAATTAGCACTTATAGCCTGCACCTCTATGTTAACTACTACACTACCAGTTCACTTATGCCTGCAGCATCTGTTACTTGTCCTCTCTCAAAAAATAATAAAGTGATCCACAGCTTTTGTTTTGAAAGCACAACAGGAGGTCTTAAGTTTGAAATATAAACATGAAAATGTCACAGCAGTCCCAGTGGTACAGTAAGGACAGTCAAGAAAAAATCTAGCTATTTGTCAGATCACAGTATGAACAGGATGGCAGGCATCATGTGACATACAAGCATGTCATTTGACTGTGTATGTTTACTTTATGATTTGAGGAGCTTGTAAGTCAGTCTCCCACTGCATCTCACAATCTATTCTGTCTGTTGTGAACACATAGACCCAGAGCAGAGGGCAGTAGAATGCTTGTTAAGTCAGGAACATGCAAAATCAGATTTACATTACTGTCAGCCTTAGTGTCTTGATCTATCCATTAAGCTACAACACAGCTAATTCCTGCTAGCAAAAATGCACTAGCAGACTTAAACTAGTGGCAAATTACTGACTTCATACCGACTCAAAATGCTGCCTGTGTACAACAGCTGTGAAGGCAAAAAAGATGGAATAATTCAAGGGAAGGGGGAGAGGTTTGTGGTTATTCTGGTTACCTGTGGCTCCACAGGGCGGTGCATGGCGGGTGCCTCTGATGCCGAGTTCCCGTTGGCATAGGAAGACTCGGAACGTGGTGGCACCGGAGGCTGCTGTGGTTTGGTCTGAGCTGACTGAGGAGAACCCTGGATGTTCTTCCGGTACCGCTCATCAGCCTAAGGAGGACACACATTCATATGAGGGACATGCACACAAGCAGCAGCATTAGCGGTGGTTTGAGAGTGCAGGTCAACATGTGTCAGTTCATAAAGAGCAGGGTAAGTGGATGGAAGCCATCAGACACTACGATTTGTTAGTTTCCTCCCACAGAGAAGAGATGATCTGTACTAGCAGTAGTATAAGACATTAGAAAGTCATGTGCTGATACAGGCACACCAGCAGTTATAACAAAGCACTTTCTAAATAGCAGCAAAGTTATTTTTGCCACAATATTCCCACATCCCTGCTAGTAGGACAACAGCACCATGACCAGCAAAGAGTGTCATGCATGAAAAAAACACTGACGGTGAAAACAGAAAGGTTAGGACACACGCCAAGGTCCAGATATATTGAGTGTTATTTAATCTTTGAAGTTAATTACCAGAAAGTCAAAATTAGTTTTGCAAAATAAGCTGCTTTTTAATGGAACTTTTGGAAACTAAAATAAATGTCTTAGCAATTAACTTGGCCATTACAATGGAACCTACTGACTTCTGCTAAAACGGCCAACTGTGTTACAGACACCTGCTGTTTACAGTCATTGAACACCAGTTTCATCATCCAACTGGGCTGAAAGATCACTTGAAAGAATTTAAATTTTGAGGAAATTCTTTCAAACATTTAGACATTTTTTTTTGAGTTGCCCCACAAAACCCCACCTGTCTCAGAGCAAATAAAAAAAAAACCTGCATGTGAATAGTATGTATAGTATCGTATGTCTCTCGCTTATTCCTCCACCACCAGGTGCTAAATGGCAACAGTGGGATGCCAAAAAGAGAGAGAGACAGGGAGTCATACTGAGGACTAATGAGGTGGCTCATTATTACAGTACCTTCATTAATACAGTGGCAAAGACAGTGAGGTTAATTAGAGGAGCAGTAGTGCCCTCATTGAGGAGGAAAAGCTGTTCAGGTACTTCAGCAAACTGCTGCTTTACAATGGTCAAATATTGGAGGTTATTTGACAGGCAAATGCTGTATTCTAAAAAAAATCACAGGAGGCATCGGTTGTCATTTTGAGAGGTGATTTTGTAGGGATAAGAGTTGGGTTTTTCATCAGGCCCCATAAATTCTCCAAAACTGACTCCTTGTCAGTGGAAGGCCCAAGAGGAATTCACGGATGGGATTTATTCAGCAATAACTTACCAACAATATGTGTTTGCCACTTAAGTCCAAAATAAATTTACCTGAACCAAATATATTATCTTAAATCTTAGTAGTCCCAAACTATACATTTCATGATATGAAACAAAGAAAAGAAAACTACTTGCTTGCTTGCTTTTATAGGCTTCAAACAAAATATATGTATTCTTTTTCTGTATCTTTTGATTAACCTGGCTAACCCTTCTGAATTTAAGCACTCAATTAAGCTCTGAAACTTGCAGTTGTTTACCTTTGCCAATTAGTCCAGTTGCAAGTAATTAGCATGTAAATTCTTGAGTTATGGCCAAAAATGTGTTTTGTGAGATCACAGTGACTTTGACATTTGACCATCAAAATGCAATCAGTTCATCTGAGTCAAAGTGAATGTTTGTGCCAAATTTGGAGAAGACATTCTATATGATATCACATTCAACAGGCCAAAAACATTAGTGAGGTCAGAGCGGCCTTGACCTTTGACCACCAAAATCTATCAGTTCATCCTTGAATGAATGTTTGCCAGATTTCAAGTAATTCCCTCAAATGGGATGGCGGGATGGATGGATGGATGGATGGATGGATGGATGGATGGATGGATGGATGGATGGATAGATGGATGGATAGATGGATGGATGAGCAGATGGAAAACCTATAAACGTAATGCCTCTGGCTATGGCTGTCCCCGGCAAGGAGGGATTAAAACATTTATTTATTTATCAACTATTTATATGTCATTACTATTAAGGGGGAACTGAGCATGAGAGGGTTACCTAACATGTTGACTATGCTATTCAAAAACTGTACAGTTTGTGAGGCTTTAGAGTCTTCAGATTTTTTTTTACTGCATCTCCTGCGAAATTCTTCACAGAATTTGCAGAAATAGCCATGATTTTGATGAATGCAGTTCTCCACAAAGCATTCATTAAAAGGTAAATAGAGAGAGGGCCACCCAGTTTGTCCAAGTGACTTAGGAGTTTTGAAAGACGTATTAATACATTCCTAGTCACGTAGCTCTTCTACAAAGCATCCATACATCCCACACCAGCAACTAGCCATGGCTATGTACACACAGCACACCCAAAGCAGTGGGAGTGAGTACACACAAGCAAAAGAAAGCATTCTACAGTAGTCAGTGTGATGGCGTCGTGCTGCAAGGGTTCACCTCTCTGACTGTCTCAGAGTCAGGAGCGGGGCCTTGGAGGTCAGTGACAGGTAGCTTGTTGTCTGTAGTTTTCTCCAGACTGTGAGTTTGACTGGACCGTGTCTTCTCAAAGTCAATGTTCTGTGGTTGCATTGCTGTATCCAGGCCAGGGCACTGCGGGGACTTTTCCCTTTCAGGTTCAAGGTTCTGTGAGGGTTTGGTGCTCTGTTGCTGGGCTGTTTTGCTACTGTCCAGGTTCTGGTTTTGCTGGAGGGACAGCAGGTAGGCCTGCTCCTGCTGCAGCTGTCTCTGGAGCTTCTGTGCTTGACGCTGTTCCTCAAGCTCCCGCCATTTATACTCCTGAGTACAGGGAGGGTCAAACTGAACCAAAACTGTTTCCACAACATTGTGTTTTTTAATACTTTATTCCTTTAGTGCCCCTTAAGTGATGCCTCAGACCCTTTAACTCATACTTTAACCTCCAAACATTCATACCTATGGGAAATTTAGAGTCTCAAGTCCACCTGAGACCAAACCATATTCAATGTTCTGTTCCATAGTACAGCTCTTATTCAAGATCTTTGATGTGGTCAACCAACTGGTGAGCTGCCAGCTGTAAATTGAGGCTTAAGCATTGTATGAGAATTATTAGGGTGTGGCAGTGGCCTCAGAGAAAGGAAAGGGTCATGTATTTTTGCTGAAAGGGGGGTAGTCTGATTGTTTGGGAAGAGTAGGGGAGAGCCTACTTTTTCCATGCCCTAGATTTATATTTAATTTCTTCTCTTTCTTCCAAATTAACCCTTAAAAAGCAACAATAATGCCTCAGGTCTTTATTTTCTAGCAGCTAGCAGGACCACTATAGCAGTTTGTAGAAACTGATATAACTGATGAGAATTTTTTTGTAGTTGTTATGTATGTTATTTGTCGTTGTGTAAACTCTCTAGAGAGCATGCCATTTTTTACTAGTCAACAGTTGCACAAGTTAAATGCATCATAAAGAGTAAAATTCTAATACAATGCATACTCAGGACTACACAGCTTCCTTTACTAAGGCATACATAGGCACTGAGGCATAAGTATTAGTTTGTTTTTTTTTAGTTTGAAATCAGATTTGAGTCGACAAATTAGAGGGGACGGTATAGGAGTCTTTTTCTAAGTTAAGCCCCCTCCCCCCAAAAAGGGAAACTTTACTCAACCAACTGAGGGCACACTGAGGCTGTGGTTAGCACTGTTGCCTCACAGCAAGAAGGTTCCTGTTTGCTTTGGGGCTTTTCTGTGTGGAGTTTGCATGTTCTTCCTTTTCCTGTGGGTATTCCAGCTTCCTCCCACAGTCCAAAGACATGCATTAAATTAAATTTCCCATGAATCTGAACATGATCAGTTGTTTGCCTCTATATGTTGGCCCTGTGACAGACTAGCAAACTGTCCAGAGTGTACCCAACCTCTTGCCCACTGTCAGCTGGGATTGGTTCCAGCCTCCCTGTGACCCTCAAAAGATAAGCGGGGTTAATGGGTGAACAAATAAACCAACTGATGCAACAGTAAGCTTCAGGGACAAATGTCTAATGTGTCCAACTGCACATCTGTTAGAGCAGTTAACTTTGGCCAAAAGCAATTAAACTGCAGAGCTATTTAAACAGTAATGATTTTTAGGAGTTCTGATACTTATGCCCATTCACCAGGGGTTGCATTCATATATTGAGCGAGACATTCTTAAATCAAAAGTATAAAATATTTCTAAGTCTTTTCAAAGCAAATGTTCTAATACTTCCGAGCAGCTCTAACAGTATATGCAAGTGTGATAGCCAATAATGATGTAAGTTTTTCATATGGAATTTTATGAATGGTGACAGAGTAGGAACCGGAGAGCACAGCCAATGATAAAGTGATGGTGTGAAGCCTGGAAGTGGGGATATTACTGGTCATATCCTTTCATTATATGCATGTCCTCTGTAATCCCCAGAGGAGCAGAATCCTTTAAAAATGAAAAACATCAAGTCATACAAACCCTCTGTTCCTGTTGGATGACTAGTTTCCTGCTCATGACATCACCATCACTAAGGGCCCTGTAAACATCCCAACTTCCCCAGCAAAAATCTAAGACTTATTATGTCTTGACCTTAACTGTTAATGAATCCCCTCAGATCTACAAAAATCATAAGTTAGTTCCAAAAACCTGATTTAGTTTAGATTTGAAGGAAAACAGGAACAGGAAAGTTTGTGTAACGGAGGAATAATAAGTACCTGCATTATGAAATTTAATAACCTGGGAGTTGTGGAAACATTAAAAGTAACCACTGGGATACAGAAACAGATGGAAATAACATTAAGGAAACATTGATTTAGAGAGGCAGGGGGAAATGAAGGATCTATTTGAAGAAAGACATGGGGAGTGAGAGTAGGAAGGACAGTAGGGATAAGAAGTTTCTATATTTTTAAAGGAAAAAAATTACTTCAAATATAAATGTGATTTTCCAGGTTTAGACAGGGTGGCTAAACACTCACCAGCAGCATGGCCTGTTCATGAAGCAGCTGCTGCTGCAGGATCTCCAGGTGCCTCTGCTCCTCCTCCAACTGGCGACGGATGTACTCCTGTCAATTAAACACAGCCCAAGAGTTCAGCATCAGAAAATAAAACATTTAATTTCCACACATTATTTTTAAATTTAAATGTGGTAACAATAAACAACCAATTCTCACAATATAAAAAATAAACAAACAAACAAACAAAAAACATTAAAAACTGAACAATTTTTAAAACAAAAACAAAAAAAGGGTTGTATTTGAAGTATATTCAAAAGTATCGTAAATCCCTCTAAAAACATCTGAATTCCAAAGATATAATTTTGAAAATATCTTGTACGTATGTTTTTTCTCCATGTTTTTTTAGCTCTTACCTGTTCTCGGTCGGCCCTCCTCTTTTCTTCCTCAGCCCTCCTACGCTCTTCCTCCTCTTTTCGGCGTCGCTCCATTTCTTCAATGCGTCTCTTCTCCTCCTGCTCACGCCGGCGTTGCTCACGCTCCTGCTGCCTCCTCATCTCACGCTCACGACGTTGTTGCTGCAGGTGGACATGGGAGACAAAGCTCAGAGTTCATGTTTTCTGTCATGAGTCATTATTATTATTTTGATTTTCACTGACAAGTGGTACAAAAGTAGATCTTTAACTGTGTGAACTACATGCAACTTTTGTTAGAACACAACTGTGATTTGTTGTAGTTATAAGGTAAATCCTACATCATTCACCTAATATATAACCTTTGGGTGCATGTCTGTGCAGCGTTGATATAAACAAGATGCATATTGCCTAAGTGGAGTAACCAAGACATTATTGATCATGGTCACCTCCATTTACAGTTTGTGTCATGAGGGCATGTTATTATTTTCGTTTGCGTGGAGGGCAAGTGTTAATTATGACATTATGACTAACTGATTTAAATTGGCTTGATTAATCGACTTCAAAAAGTAATTAAAATGCCCATCCCTAGTATTTACTGCTACTTCCAAAATGGCAGAAACCAACTTCCAGCAAGTTTCTATGCTGAGATCAGACATTGCTCTAAGTAATCCAAGAGGCCCATTTTTTTCTGAGATTTTTGACATGACATTATTAATCCTAAAATGATCAGTCAAATTCATTAGTCAATTAAGCAATGAAAGTTGGACGACAACAGAACATCCTTTAATTAACTTTGCTTACAATCTAAAGATGTCCACTTTGGTATATAGTGAGGCATATAGATTCATTTTGAGCGCTATATTCTAAGTTTTTAAAACACAGAACATTCAAGCCCATCCGTTCAAGGATATATGCTGTTGTCTTCAAATCCAAATCCATGATTTTCAAGGCTAGACTAATGTTGCTTAAACCAGAATTAGGACTTTAACAACCCTTCAGATAGTCCAAACTATGATGTCTCTTCTTTGGATGGTTTTTAGTCTGCGGCACATGTGTCTGTATTTACCGGTCTGAGTGGAGAAAATATAAATAAATACAGACACTGGATGAGCTGAAGTGACATGAAAGAAGTTAAAATGTCAACATTTCAAGCACTGCATTAAGACTTAATCATTTAATCAGAGAAACAGTTTAAGTCTGACAGGCACTTATCCAGCACTTGGTTCTACTACTAAGCAGACAGATGAAGCAATTACACTGATTTCTGTCTGTCACTGTGTTATGAAAAGGTGCAGTGAAAGCTGCGGGACATGAGTTGTGGCTTTGGTATCTTTGGATCCACAGGAGGTAATCTATCAAAACAGGAGAGCACATGTACAGTGGTATTTCTCTGACATGGCCTGGGTTCAACCCTGGCTTCTACTACTTGATTCTTACACAAGCACTGGTCATGAATCAAAACCAGAGCCTCGAGCTGTGACTGTTTTGGGAAAACATGAGCAGAAATAAAACTTTTTCTCTCTCTCTTACACAGATGCTTTGCACCTTTGAGGTGAATTAACATCTACCCACTGTCTGTTTGAGCATGCTTAAATGTGCCGACAGTCACAGCACTCTTGTCTCATTTCAAATTTCCTAATTTCCCATGTATTTATTTCTTTGTCAGTCCCTCTTACGGTATTTGGTCTGTCTCTCTTCCTTTCCTCTCAGAGAATTTGGTTCAGTCTGCTTCTGTCCAAATTTCTAATCATCTCTCCTCATCTCTCTTCCTCGCTCCATCTCCCTCTCTACTCTATCACTATACATTTTTTACTTTCCTCTAAGAGAAGTGAAGAGGAAATGTACTTCACACAGCTCACACAGACACTAATATAAATGGACCACAGCTTAAAGAGATAAAGGATAATTACAAAAAGGGTCTTCAAACTTGTCTTCTGGGGACACCAATTCATTTTTCTTCACTGCAGCCTAAAAATGATTTCGGGGCCTATTATATTAAATGATTGATCAAAAATCTAACCACTAACCTCCAAGTCAAAAGTCACTAATCTTATTACACAAAGATAATGTACACATATACTTGTATAAACTGCACTAGACTATCTGACCCTTTGGCTTCTCACACTATCATCAGCTATATAAACAACTTGAGAACAGAGTGGAGTTTAAGTGTTACCAAAGTCTGTTACCGGTTACCAGAAATATTTTTGTGAGGGACAGTTATTTCCTTCTGTAGAAATAATTCCTATGAAAAGACAGTGTGTTGTGAGATTATCCGGAGTAATACTGATTCTGGAAAGAGATCTGGTGCTGACTTTTTAAACTGAGTTGTTGATGGTGTAAGCATCATAAACAAAATTCAGGCATTCAATTTACAGTGACATTAAACAAAGAAATGTTTGGCACTTTTTTCTGGTTAATGACTTTAAAATAATTAATCAATCATCAGACACTGTTTTGATCACACTTTATAAAGTGTTTTTATGTATGTAGACTAAAGATGAGGTCTGTATTTACTGTTGCCTCTATTTATTATGCATTTTATTTTATTGAAATTCAACACCTGTCTTGACTTCCATCAGGATTTATCAGAGCAGCAGAAGTGTACTCATGTTTTGGAAGTTCCCTTTACCTGGGCCTAAGTACAGTAGCTTGTCATACATCCACAATACATCGATCTTCTGTGATGTATTTCTTTTTTCCTGCATCAAATCCCCTCTCAGTGTTAAAATAGTGATCTCATTCACTCAAAGGAGACTCTCCTGCTTGTTGAGGATGCATGCAGGAAGCATCATGAATAACTTAAGTCCTTCTCTGGAGTATGATTATTTTTAGTCCTAATCTGCGTTCAGTGCTACACTTGGGAGAGATCCCATGATGCTTGATTAATAATATATATACTTCAGATATGGTTTTCAATTAAACAGGTGACTGTTCAAGCAAAGTTTGAATTTCTTATAAACTGGTTTAGGTAGTTCCGGGCATCACTCCTTTGGATTTCGCAAACATTTGTCTGTGCATTTTAATTACTTAGAGGGAGGAGGCAACCCTTACAGACAGCACTTGGGCAAGTAATAGGAGTTATGGGATGGGATTTTTTTTTTTAATCTCAACCAATTTAACAACTAAATAACACACTATATGACTGATGTAATTTTAACATCCATCTCTGTTTTCCAAAAATTAGTGGTTTTTATGATTCTGTTCTAGTGTCACCACATCCCCAGCAATCGCCGCAATTAAGCTGATGTGTCAAAATGATCATAACCCATAAAAATTGAAGATTAAACTTGTAAAGAAAACAGATTATATTCGAAAGGGTAACCAGCATTTCTTCTATTTACATAGTCTGACCACAGAAGATTCTTCGACTTAATCTTTCTTCTCCATTACACTGATATTAACAAAAGTCATATTAAGATTTATTCAACTTGAGTTATTAAAGTAATCTACGAAGCCTATGTGCTCACCTCCTCCAGCCGTCTTCTCTGCTCCTTCTGCTGCTCGATACGTTTCTGCCTCTCAGCCAGTAGTTGGCGTTTATACTCCTCCTGCTCGCGGAGCTGCTGTTCCTGGAGGAGCTGTTGGCGGCGCAGAGCCTCTGAACGCTCCTTGTTCTCCTGCTGCAGCCGGATGAAGTCACGGCGCAAGGTCGACTCACCCGGCACGTTGACTATGGAGCTACAGCGGTAGGACGAGGTAATAAAAGTTTTTTTAGTTTAGGATACAAATGTAATCGTTTGACTACCCCATGTAAGGATACTAAGAAGCTAATACGTTAGTGGCATCACTTGTAATGTATGCGCTTTTTTCCCTTTCATTTTCCCCTTCTTTGTTATTTTTGTGATAAAATATTGAAGTATTTATTAATCTATTTATTTATTCTATTTTTATTATTCTATTTTTGTTCTGAATGGTAGTGATTACTATAACGCTATTGTTACCTTGGCTCTCCTTCTTGCTCAGATGCTTCTTCCTCTTCTTCTTCACTGCCACTGTATTCATACTCTGTCTCATCTGTGGAAAGCAGGGAAAAATAATGGAAAACAGCTAATTAAAAGTCATTAAAATGACTACACCATGTATGTAAAGGTCACTGTGGGAAACTTTGAATGAAATAGGGAAATTAACCATGTTTAAATGTTTCCTTTTTAAATCCTCATATTATGACCTTTCTAACACTGGAAAACACATTTATATAGTATGTGTTTGTCTGTGAGTTTAGTTTTGTCTCATATTGACAAATTTCAGATGGTTTAGACAGGAGCTGTTGTTATTTACAGAATCAAGCTACCTATGAATTTCAGCAAACACAAAAGACAGCAACAAATCTTTCTCCTGAACTCACCCTTTTCACCCCTCTTCTTCTTGGTTCGGTCGATATGGTCTTTGAGCTGGATGCGGACCTGCCTCTCATTGGGCTGGTCCCGGATGAAGGGGTGTTTCAGCAGCTGCTCAGTTGGGGGGCGCTGGGTGTAATTCTTCACCAGGCAGCCCTCAATGAAGCTGAAGAACTTTTTCGACCTATTAAAATTAAGTTTAAGTTAGGTACTGAGTTGAGATGTGTATTTGAAATTCAGGCAGATGTTTATTTGTTAAGATGGGAGATACTTTTGAGAAAGAGAATAAAGATTAAAAACTTAGCCCACCATTTTTTGGACTTGAGTCGAGGAGGAGGGTTTCTGGGAATGAGGAACAGGGCTCTCATTGGATGCATGTCACACAGTGCTGGAGGAAACAAAAAAGAGGTGATCAGTGAGAGCCAAAAACACACAGAGAAGTCATACATTTCAGACTAAATTTTAAAGAAACTTTTTGTGTATTCATGATGCCATCTGAATAGGAAGGTGAAGGTTAAAGAGAAAGTTAAACTTAATAGTCATTAGGGTTTTTTAGTATTGGGCTGAAGGTTAAATGTTATGTTGATGTAAAAAAAAAAAAAAAGACATGTTATTGTAAAATTAAGTGTGGTACTTTGGTATAAACAAATCATTAAGTTAATGTAACCATACTTACGTGGTGCTCCCTCAGCCATCTCTATGGCTGTGATTCCACAGGACCACAGGTCACTCTGGAGGACAGAGAATAAGATTAATGCAGTGAGTTTGTGTGCACATGTGCATGCATGTTTCTCACATTTATACAAGTGTCTATTCCTACCAAGGAAGTAATTTCAGTTCTTTAAAGAATAGTCTCAAACTCTTATACCAAACTCTGATTTCTGACACTTGCCAGGCTACTCTACAGATGGCAGTAGAAGTCTCAGCCACATAGATTTCAAAAGCAGTTCAAGAAAACCTTTAATTATGTGCCTGTGGAAAAATCTGTGAGGCTACAGATACTTTTTTTGAAAATCTACTTCACCTTAAATTGCCTTGTAATCTCTTCCTACCATCCAGTCCATGCTATACTGTACAAGAGCAGATCTAGTTTTTGTTCTTACCCTGTAGTCATAGGTAGCATCCGGGTTTTCATCACAAGCAATAACCTCTGGAGCCATCCAATAAGGAGTCCCAATGAAGGTGTTCCTCCGGCCTACTGTCCGGTCCAGCTGAGCACTCACACCAAAGTCCACTGGGAAAAACAAAAATAAAATAAAAACTGGTTACAACTGGTTCAGAATATTTTCCTTCAGGGAGTGTTGTGTGCGTGTTTATATGTTTGAACTTGTGTCAGTAAACTGATAAAGTATAAAAATGAAATTGTCTAGTAAGTTTGGGAACATAGTGACAGTGCTCAACTTGTGGATTATATATTACGTTTGAAGTCAAGTTTCAAACACTGAATATGAGAACCCTAAACATTTCATTGTAACACTTCAGATCCTGTGTGAAAGCAGATTAACACTGTTAGAGGGATCATTTAAATTTCAGCCTTTAGGCTAAATAAAAGATTCAGTCTCTCTCCCTGGGACACTTCCTAATTGAAATTTTACTCATTGCCACGTTGAAACCACCACACTCAAGTATCAAGACTGTCCGTGTTGGTTCTTGACTCAGAGTGTAAAGGTCAAGATGCTGCTGTGATTCAAAGCTCTGTCTTGCCTCCTGTTTAAATTCCAAAGTGTTTATTGTCACCACCGTGGAGACACAAGATTTATACTGTGTGTCAGAGGATAGTCACAAAGAGTAACATGATTACAAATTTTATTTATTTAGAGAAATAACAAGAGAGAATAAAAGGGCTATTTTGATGTAGTGGTTTTAAAATAAAACATCATGCTTGATGACTAGTTTAAATGTTGGAAAGGCTGAAAAAGCAGCTGAGCCAATCAGTTATCTGTTGGTGGGATTATGAATGGTAGGATCATCTTCCGTGTCACAGCAAGGAAGTAAAAGAGAAAACGCAGCGAAAATGGTAACAAACATGACTGAGAGTGATGCAACTCTACACTTACAGGAAAAAAATCACATACATGATGCTACAAAACATAGACTGAAAACATTTAAAAATTAAATATCAGTCAGACTATCACATTAAATTAGAGGAGCCAGATTCCAGAACCTTATTTATGAGGTCAAACAATGTCTAATCCAGCAAATTAGGAATTTGATTCTTTAATAAATAACCTACAATTTATTTTAACTGTGTATCATTAAGAAAAACATAATAACATTGAAATGAGGGCTGTGAAAACTGATCAGTAGTGAGGTGCAGGCAGGCACACTTGGAGCACCTGCTAGAGGAGTGGGTATTCCACCTGCCAGCTGGAGCACCTGTCCTGAATCAGGTTAAAGTGTGTCTGCTTGCTAACAGACAGCCACAGAGAGGTGCAATTTTCTCCAGCTGCTCAATCAGAGTAATCAAATTTCTTCCTTTTTTGAGTTATGACTATCAATATGGCTCTTTTTGTGTCATTAAATAGATATACTGTGTTGTTGTGGTTCTGTGAAAAGATAGATAGACGGTGCTATTTTCTAATAAAGTTACATGAATGCAAAGCTTTGTGCCAGCAACTGAATGTTTCACATCGATTTGACTTTTATACAGGCCTACAACTGTGCAATCATGTGAAACATTATAAAACAACAGTGGTAATGAAAAAGCCCAAGTTGGCACAAGTATGGCGCTGACTCAAGTCTGGTACTGCAGTATTTTTTCATCATCCAAACCTCAGTGCACCCTGCGCTCCTGCTCTGCAGACCCAATCTGGACCTACACAATTCAACCAAAGTAAAACCAACACATACCCAGTTTCACCTCAGCATTCTCAGTCAGCAACACATTTTGTCCCTTGATGTCACGGTGGATGACATGATGGGCATGCAGGTGAGCTAATCCCTGTGGAGATAAATGGAAAAAAAACATTATTACATACATGCAGCTTCACAGAGCAGTTATGCCAAGAAAGGCAAAATACAAACAATGGACTCTATCAAGGACAGAAAATTTTAATTTGGCAACAGGACTGTCAAAATAACACTGATGGACAAATAAATGTTTTATTTTCTATTTGAAAGGTACAACTTAATACAATTCAAAGACAAATGGTAAATGGACTGCATTTATATGTGTTTTTCTAGTCATATTTACCACTCAAAGTGCTTCACACTACAGATCACATTCACCCATTCACACACACATTCATACAGAACTTGTTCTATATATATATATATATGCACACACATTCATACTCCGATGCTACATTGGGGGCAATTTGGGGTTCAGTATCTTGCCCAAGGATACTTCGGCACGCTGGAATGGAAAAGCCGGGGATCAAACCACTGACCTCCCAGTTGGTGGACAACCGCTCTATCTCCTGAGCCACGGCCGCCCTCAAGATGGGAAAATTGTAGGAGCATTGCAATCTGTACCAATATAGGTCACTGATATTCAAACACTACTAACTCCACTTTTAGAAGTGACCAAGACAACAAAAAGACAGTGGTAGAGATTCCACTGCCTTTGATTGTGTCCTGAGACCCATTTTGTCCAGTTAATCAGCTATAATCCTTAATCCAATAAGTGCCAACCATACACATTCTGCAGTGAAGTAAGTGGTTAACAATAAAGAACTGACCCTGAGAATCTCTCTGGAGATGTAGGCAATCCAGTCCTCCTTCAGTGAGTTGCCTTTTGTGTTCTTTACCAGATCCGTGATGGAACCAGCACCGCAGAACTCCATCACCAGCTGGAGAAGAGAGGACAGAAGACTTTGAGAAGACTGTGGGCATTTAGGCAAACACATGCGTCTTCATTTTACTTGGAAAACAGTCAGTCTCTATTAGCTTATACTTAGTATTTTCCATTTCCAGATCTGAATGCAAACTGATGTACGGTATCTGGTAACAGGAAATGGTAGGAGCAGTATAAGGTCGATGGAAAAATCACCTCCAACCTTGTGTAGTGATTGGAAACAGTGGGGCTAATGGGAGAAGTGGTCTTCATGTGGGAAAAACAAGGGCATGTACAAAAACCCCTGGTGTAAGACAAATACATCCAGTCATCATACATACAGTGTCTTCAACAGGTGATTTGCAAGGACTAATACTCATCACTGCTTAGTTGAGGAACTTCCTCTATGCAGCTCAGTGGCTGGTTAAAAGAATATCATGAAGTTAGTAAGACTATTTTATATATCTATACATATCATCATCCACAGTCTATATATCTATAATAAATCATCTATTGTTCATTGCAGTGCAAGTTTTTAAGGGTGGGATTTTCCTGACAGTTTATTCATTCAATTTAAATTTAATCCACAATATGAACTCACATATAAAACAATATAAATGCATAAATCCAACTGTTCCACTGCTATGCTTCACATGAGACAAAACTCATTGTATAATTATAATTGTATAATTATAATACAACATGATCATATCATGATGTGATTCCAGTTAATAATAATACTACAGACTATAGGGCTAGGCAATATAATGTTTATATTTAAAGGGAATATAAAAATATGAACAAATAATATTTATCACTGTCAAGTAGTCATGATATAAGCAGAATGATCTATTGTGATATTAACGGTTATAAACAATAATGAATTCCAGAAACAAACACCTCCCCTAACTTGCTTTTCAACTGTGATTATTTTCAAATTATCACAAAACTTGTCATGAATTGTGTCTTAAAGGTAAATGTGTTACAAACACACAATCCTGTCCTCTTCAGAAGACAGTAGAGTTAATGATGATCAATGCAGACAATGAACATAATGAAAGTGACACTTATACTCTCACTCTCCCTCTCACATACACACATACACACATACAGCAGACAGCATGAAGCCATAACAGTGGGGGCAGTGAAGTGGTCATGGAAGCAGCTGTAAAAACAAATACAGGGCCATGTTGTGAAGTGAGAGGGAGATCTCTTCTGTCTAGCATTGGCAGAGCTGCGGGGTCATAAAACAAGGTACTCCTACCTTTAACAAACAAGCTGCTATAAATCTCTCCTGCTGCTATTCTCCTCTTCCTTTTTTTTTTGTTCATTCCTACTACAGATCTGTTCATGATATTAATCTAAATATCCAAAAATTCATTCTAACATAAACCTTTTTTTTTTAAAATAAAATCTGGTTTAATTAAAATCATTGATCAGGATTAGTTGAATGACCGCTGTACTAAGTTTAAGTCAACTTAACTTAAAACACTTCATTATTGATGGTTGAAATAAACTCACCCATAGCTGATCATCGTGGCCTGGTGGACTTTTTTTGATGAAGGCTCCATAGTAGGTGGCTATGTTTCTGTGGTGGGAGTACTTCTTCAGCATGTTGATTTCCAACTTAATTTCCTCCTCTTCATCCTATAAGAGAGAGAGAGAAAGAGACAGCAGGAGACCCATTAGTGTGCCGTTAATACACCAGAGTTGTTATTGAATTTTCACGATCAGGTCACCTGGAAAGATGGTGACAGTTTTTTAATCACATTTCTATAAGTGGCTCGATCTCCACTACATGGAAATTGTAATGTGCTACATCCTGTTACGTATTTGTAAATGTGAGGATTTGCTGCTTTTTCCTATTTTATGTAAAGTGTACATTGTTATTCATATCTTTTGATTTGGGTCTGTCGAACAAAACAAGGTATCTGAAGCTGCCCAGCACAGCAATAGTCTTAGCTGCTGAAAATCAACCAGTTCCATATAAAGTGCAGACGGTGGATTTTTCTTGGATGACTTCACAATTTGGTAACCCAGTAAAGTATTAGAAAACAAATTAGCCTTTTATTCAGGTTTCTTGCACTGTGTTTTAAAAGAACCAGTATATGATCTGAATATTTAAAGATCTGGTCCTCCTATTGGACACTTTAAAATCATACAGACACTAAAGAAAAAATAGGAAATACCAAAACAGCTTGAAAATAAAACAATCACAGTCTCTGCAACCAAAGCTTTAACCCTGGATGTTCTGCTGGTTGATGGCTTTCAGTCCATCTATGAAAGACATGCTGAAGAGCCAAACAAGGAAACAAACTGTCCAAGCCAGTCTAGTAAATAGATATCACTCCAAACGAAATGCAGATACAGTCTGAACTCGAGATGATAACAGAGCCAAACAAACTACCATCTCTCCCTCTCACACACTCAGGATATTACAGGACAGACTCAGACATGCACACAGACGTATAACAAGATCAAGCGATTATTTCTCAATCATTGCAGTATCACTGAGGCTGCCTGACATTTATTTGCAAGCACTTTGCTCGGCTGATGCAAAGTGCTTGCCTGATCCCGCAGGCCGACTGGGGCAGACATGACATGACATTTTCACTGTTATTATGGCCCGTCGATAAGCAGGAGCGTGATGGACAGCTCTGGCCCAGACTCATATGTCCACAAAGGAAGAGCTCTGAGGAAATGAGAGGGGCACAGTTTGGCTTTTCATATCGAAGCCTGTGACATTTTGGCAGTTTGTAGTGCAGATGTAACAGCTGTTTCACACACACTTGTGTCACTGCTGTTGTAATTTGGCTCCATTTGAAAAGTATTAGATCAGAATTTGCTCCATCTTTTATGGAAGATAGATAGATAAGGAATGTTTCCAGACACCTCTGTGAAGGGGAAATCTTAAAGCTACAGCATATTGATGATATTTTAGACAATAATGTTCACCCAAGTTTGTGTTCATTTGTGTTTGCCTGGTGGACAAGATGGAGGAAGGAGATGTTCAGCAAATACATAAATGTGTAATGTTCAAGTGTCCACATACTTTGAGCACATTATGTGGCCCAACATTTTGTGTCTTTCTGTGGTTCAACAATGTTTTTTTTTCTGAGGTGACACACAGTATAACTGTTTTGTGCCTTTATTTTACACCAAAATTTTATACACCATTTCTTCTTCTTCTTCTTTGCTCCATCTTGTCTTCACTACCAATAAACACATGTAGCACCAGACAGATGCAAGGGGAAAAGCAAGCGGCTAAACAAAAGAAGCTTTAAGTACTGTAATTTACCAAGCAAATCTTTAAACCAATGCTGACGCAGATCACGGTGCTAAAGAAGACGACAACCCATACTTTAGGTTGGTTTTCCTGAAAAGAAGATACTGTATCATGCAATGGGACTAAAACAATTGCATAAGATTGTTAACAACAGAATTCAAAGTGGAGCAGAAACATAAAAACCAGACTGTAGAACATTAAGTTATATAAAAATAGTCTTTTAACTGTAGGAGGCACAGTAACCACTGGTTATAATGCAACTATAAGAAATATTTCTTCATACTGGGGGATTACTGCTGCCAAGACATTTACCACACATCTTATCGAGCACTGCAGCCGAGGAAGCAACAGATGACAGGGAGCCAACGACTCTGCTGACATTTCTGAGTCAGGTCCAAAGGTTGGAGGGTAAGTCTGCCAAACTTCAGCATTTAAAGATGAAAGATGCATTCAGTCAACTTCTACATGTCTATAAAAACACATCACCTGCAGCTCTATTCTTTTTAGAGCACTATCTCTAAAATACAGAACACCCAGTAAACCTGATATCTGGTCTGAACTTAACTTATCTATGATTATTTAAAAAGTAGCACTTTTTATGCTGTCGGTCATTTGGAGAGTGTTCTCAGATGGTATAGGTGTCATTTTGGGACAAAACAGTTCATATGATCCTGTTAGCTTCTCCCACTAACAATTTTTTGCTGCTACTACTGTTACAAAAGTTATACAAAGCTGGTTCTATAGAGTATATTTCCTGCTTTTTCCTGCAGGTAAACTGAGCAGCTTTCAGTATTTTCATGCTACACTTGTTTTTATCATGAGATGAGAAGTAAGCAGCAGGTTTTCATGAGAGGACATAGCTGCATGCCATTCATACACCGGGGGTTACTTATTTAGCTTTTTGCTTTCTTTTTGCTGTTTTAAGGGGTTCAGCAGGAGTTTTGCCTGTATGTAGAGATGATGGGTTCAGTTGGTCCGCCAGCCAGTCAGCCTATCCCTTGAGTCACCGTCACTCAACTAGCCAGTTGGTTACTGCTTCAGCCAGGCAGCCAGTCATTAAGCTAGGCAGTCAGCCAACCAATCAGTCAGGAAGCCAACAAACTACACTGCTGGCCAGCCAGTCCTTCTGTTAATCCACTTATCAGCAGCAGACCATCAGTAAGTCAGCAGTCATCCAACCAGTCAACAAAGCAGGTGAGTCAGTCGGTTACTTACATAATGTAAACAGTATTAAAAGAACCACACAAGAACCTTAAAGAATACTAAAAGATGTGCAGAGAACAGACACCAGGACCTTTTATGGTCAACAGAACATCCCATCGCCCACAATCTGTCAGTCATGTGAACATTTTTGGAACAAATCAGCATAATTACAGATACCGCGGCCAGACTGAAGGAGGAGGAATACAGCAGAAACGTTCTTACACATTATCCAGTATGGGACATTAAATAAGGTTCAGAATACCAACTACAAGAGGGGAAGAGAAGAACATTAAGAAGGTCATGACAAAACACCAAATCTACATGTCAAAACATCTAACTTACATCAAAGTGAATCATCTGGATTCAGAATAAGAGTATCATCAATCTCAAAATCACCAAATCATGGGCTGATAAATGACAGTTGGTTAGGGAGCAGCCAAAACCTTCAAAATTGAATTATGTATCTGATCAAAGTATCTGCAACTGATGATTTTCATTGATCTTTCTGATAATTATTTGTCTAACTAAACATTAATCTTTTACTCTCATAATTGACCGTTTTTTTTAATTGTAACTATTGATGAAACCTGCTCATCAGAATTTCCCAGGGCCCAAAATGTCTTGTTTTGCCCAGCTAATAGTCAATAGTCAATTGACATGTTATAAACAAAAAGCAGCAAATCCTCACATTTGAGAAGTTTGAACTAGATAATATTTGGCATTTAATAAATCATCTAGAGTGTTGTTGTTTATTAATGTTCTGTCCAAGGACTAATCACACCATTTCAACACAAGAATCTGGCCAAGCAACTGTTCCCATTTTTCAGTTGTCTATACTGTGGCTTTACCAGTCATACAGCCAGCTTAGACTTAAGTCAGTCAGAGAACATAATTTGGATTCAACAGAGAAAACACAGAAACACACACATAGACACACAGACTGATGTGTGTGTGTGAGATAGGCGGGCAGAAAATGACCTGGAGGTCAAGATACAGCTGCTTCGACAAGGAGACAGTGACATCATCCTCTCTCTCTTTCATACTTTCACTGTTTCTCTTTCTCTTCATCTTGTTTGTATGCTATCCATTTATTTTCGACACTCATTGTCTCTATCCCACTTGTCCTTGCTGCATCACTTTGCATTGCTGTCTCCTATGATGATTCTAGTCCCATATTCATGTATCCCATCATTACGACACCTCATCTCTCTCTCTCCTTCACTCTGTCTCACTTTCCCTGAAATATATATTCACAGTCAGTCATTCAAAACAAGGCGTCCTGAAGCTACTCATTATCATTCCTGGGCATGAAATGGTGGGGAGACTCAGTGGCAGCCATATTGCTGCTGAAGTATAACAGTACATAATGTGCACAGAGCTAACAGAACCACGACCACGGGGGAGCAGACAGCCGCAAAATGGAAGGATAATGGAAAATGGAAGCTGAGTAGGAGGGAGACTATGGCTTTAACAGAGGCCAAGAGAGGTCAACACGTCTTTAACAGGCAACCAGGAACCTGGAGGGACTTGTTTCAATGATTATTTTAGACACTCAATGTGGTCCTGTCATATCAGAGGATGCCTCACACATTTAACCTTGAATTCATCACATTTAACATTCATTATTATGGTCAAGTTGATTATATAATTGTGAATCTGATCTCTCAACACAATCTCTCACTAAGCATTTCATATTTCTGGTTTGTTGAGACTTAATTGAATCTAAGATGAAAACTAAATAAAAAAGAAACAACAACTTTAAGCAACGTCAATAGAATATATTTGACTTCCTGGCTGAAAGCATTAGTATTTATCAGATGTAAATTTCCATCTACACAGGCATTTTCAGAATGTGCTCTAACTGTGTGTATGTATTAAATAGATCAGGATACCAAGATGAACAAACAGATGGACAGTGTGAATATGGTGCAAGCAGAAAGGTCATGTAAAACCACTCATGAATATATTGTAGTAACATACTAGATTATTATATGTCACCACCAAAGCAGAGCAAGAATGTCTGCGTGTGCTGATCCACCTAGATACATATAGATATTTAAGATATTTCACTGCCACAGTGAAAAACTTTGACCTGTTGATGGTGCTAGAAGTGGCCTGAAAAGTCTTTGAGATCATTCTCTGGGGACCCTGAATGTCTGGATTAGCAATCCACTCTGTTCTGACCAACTGAGTGACAAAGCAATTTCTTCAACTCTCAGAAGAAGAAATGTAGACTGTGTAGATGGTGGCCCAAAATAGAGATATTCTTCAGCACAAACATACAATTCCATGCCTTCAACACCTTCCTACTTTTCACTTTCACACCTCTGAATGGACAGGGAGGGTGGGAGGTGAGAAAGACGAACAGAGAGTTGGTTTACTTGAATGTGTCTAGTTTTTTTATGTGCAAATTCCACAGAAAAAGAAATAACAAGATAGAAATTATGGCAACAAAAGCAATTCATTCCCCAGTGGAAGCAAAATGTGCTTGCTGTGGAGATTTTCCACTAATCAAGATCAATTTTTTCCTGCTGAATCCCACTGGATTACATCAAGTCAACAGCAGCAGTGAGCAATGCAGAATGCAGAGCTGCTGCAGCTACATTTCTCTCTCTCTCTCTCTCTCTCTCTCTCTCTCTCTCTCTCCTCGCTATCTCTCTCTGTTCTTCCTTTCCTTTCCTATTTCCTATCAGGGAAAAGATGGATTCACTCTTTCTCTCTATTCTTTCACACTCTCTCATTTCACTGAAAGAGAGATGGCTAGGGATGGTGATGGGAATAATGAGAGCAGGATTTGTAAAGGGGGTAAAGGGGTAAAACATGGGGTAGAATGTGGATGAATATAACAGAAACAAGCAAAGGATGTAGGGAGAGGAAAAATGGACAAGAGAGAAGAGAGGTGGTGAATTGATATGAGTGATGGAGGTGAAGAGAGAAGCGTGCGAGTGGTGATAGCCCATCCCATAATCCCACTGCACTTCATCTGAACCTTCTCAGAGGGGAAAAAAAACTCAGTCATGGATTTCCTCTCCTTATCCGAGTTCTTTCACTCTGTCTCTCTGTCTAAGGTTTCACTTGCTTAGACCCTGCCCTTCCTTTTTCTCACAACACATACAAGCCAGGTGAAAGTAAAAAATATTCATATTCTATGGTGACAGGTGACAGGTCTGCTTGATAATGCACAAACAAGCTGATTGGTTAATTCAGCTCTTGTCAGGAGGCTGGTTTGAAAAGCTATTAAACTTTATGTTGCGAGTGTTGTAGTATTTAGAAAGCAACTTAAGATTATTTTAGCTATCAATTAATTTGCTGATTATTTCCTAGAATAATCTATTATCATTCTATAAAACATCAAGAAATAATGAACAATGCCTATCACAATGACCTATAGTCACTTAAAACCTGCAAACAAACAGTCCAAAACATGAAAATATTTGGCTCTGTTGTTTGAAAAATTATGTTAAGGATTATAGTATAGTATAGTATAGTATAGTATAGTATAGTTAGCTGCAAATGTTTCACACTATGAAATTTGAAAGTACTGAAACTAGAAAGATGTAAGATTTTGTCTGTTTTTGATTGAGATTTTCTCTGTGCAACCCATTTGTAACATTCTGAATCTCCAGTACTACTAAAGAACGTGAAACCTAAATACAACACAACAGTAATCTCATGATCTCACTGATTTTGTATCACAACATGGACTGATGTGAAAAAAATCATGACAATTTTTTTTTATACAGCACAGTCCCACCCCTGCATTTCACTCATTGTCCACTTGCTCTTTTCTCCCGTTTCTCTTTCTCCCTCCTCTCTCCTGCTCTGTATATGGAGCAGAAGTGGAATGTGGGTCACAGCGTGTATGCCGAGATGTGCGCACGTGTATAGCTGTGTTGTTTTGCATCCATGACACATGAGTGTATGGAAAACTCTTGTGGTTCCGTTCATAGGTTTCTCTCTCTCTCTCTGTCTCTGTCTCTCTCTCTCTGTCTCTCTCTCTCTCTCTCTCTCTCTCTCACACACACACACACACACAAATAAATGTTGCATGGGATTAGTATGTATGTGAAAGTTTCTGGCTTTTCCAACACAAACAACTTCCTCTGCTCAACCATCAACCTTGGCAAAGATCCAGAAAATCTGAGTGTGTTTATTTTAGAAAACAGCTGAACTGTGTGGAAAAGAGACCACTCTAAACATTCTGAAGGAGCAGAAAAAATATCTTGAATATTCTCTGTATGTGCATTTTTCTTCAGTGATTCAGCTCATATTAATACATAAAAATCTTTAAGTCTTTCATGTCTTTAATCTCCACAGTTGGAAATGGAGATTTGTGCCTGCAGGTCATAGTAAGAAGAACACTCCAAAGATTAGATTACCTTTTCAATATTCCACCATGAACTAGATTTTTAACAGGACTTCCAAAATGTGTTTGGTTATCTGCCAGAGAGGCTAGTAAGCACTTTTTCTGAATTTCCTTGAATTTGGCATTGTAGTTTTTCTGTATTATTATACTCAGTGAACCTGTAAAAGTCTTTAAACAATTTTTAAACATTCTAAGACACTAAAACCTCCCACCAAACCCCACATTTATTACATTTTCTCAGGATCAGAATGTCTTGAAGGCAGAAAAATGGATGATAATTCTGCCTAAGCTAGTCAACAAGCTGATTTATCATCATAATACCCACTGGTGTATGAAGACAATTTCCCAGCAGCCATTTCTTACCTTTCCTCCCTTTGTCCTACTGGATAAAGGGAGGAATAAACATGGAATTACATTACTGATAAAGGTCATGTTTATTGACATGGTTTGGTTAGACCACAAAATAGCAGACTGGATATCATCTGCAACTGGTAGAATTTCAGCTAATTAAAGATCAGATAGCCCAGTAGATACCATATCAATGCTGGGGAAATCAACTATAAAATGCTTTTCATTAGCAGGCCTGGCTGTCAAAATATTAAGATGTGTTAGGTCTTTGTTCTTTCTCTTGTCCATTACTTGAGAAAAAACTGCTAATAATGCCAGGTCCCAAGATAAATAAGAAGGATCAGGAGTAGTTCCAACCAAGCAATCTGATTGGTCAACAAGACATTTAGAATGTACAAAATCAAATCAGCATGACAGCACGCCTTACTCATCAGTAAAAATATTACTCCACCACATACATTTTACTGTTTTTGGTAATAGTTGTATAATCGCAATGTTACACACTTTAACAGCCATTTGAGCACTTCAGTGATGCTTGCGGACCTTGGCGCAAGCGCCTCGGCTTTCTCCATCAGCTGTGTCAGTGACACAGCGCTATAACTTAAAATTAATGTAAATGTTTGCGGTTGCAGAAGCTACATCTCTGTGAGTAGTGTCTTTGTTATAACGTGGTTGATAAAAGTAACATTTATTTGTGCAGTAGGCTATTGATTTAGTTCAGTAAATTCCGAGACCTTGATAAAGCATTAATGTCAGCTCAGAGTTCGCTCATCTGGGGCTAGAAAATCATTTCTGTTGCTAGGTCGTTACTAAGGGTCTGATTATTTGCTGTAGTGGTAAACTCGGTTCCATTACACATAGGAGTCCACTGACATGACTGATTGTGTTCCAGTTATTAGTCAGACCCATGTATAACGAGAAAAACACTCGCCAAAACCTTTTAATTTTGAGAGCAAATTGCTTTTCAACATGAACGGATTTTGATTACACATTTTATTTTGTTGGTTGTATAATCGCAATGTTACACTCGAGGGTGTGTTTTACAGTGGTCAGGAAGCGCCTCGGTCCTGACCACATCACTGTCATGCTCATATGACGTTAAAGCACACCCTCTCAGTTAATATTGCTTAATTATACAACAAGTAGTTCCAACCAAGCAATCTGATTGGTCAACAAGACATTTAGAATGTGCTCAAATCAGCATGACAGCACACCTTACTCATCAGTAAAAATATTACTCTGCCACATACATTTTACTGTTTTTGGTAATAGTTGTATAATTGCAGTGTTACACACCTTAACGTCATTTGAGCACTTCAGTGATGCTTGCGGCAATAACAACTACCGCAGCGCTCACATCTGAGTTTTTTGTCACCAGTCACCTGCCGTTACATTGACGGCAAAGACAAGCCACCATTATTGATTCAAATAAAGACAAAAGCTTCAATTCTTTCAAGCACATCAGCACCAACTCCAGAACCTAATTCTCATACATCTTATTATTTCTGGAAACTGTTTATATCAGTATCACCCTTTGTACTAACTGGCTGTTAATATCATAAGATATTATTTTACATACCCTGTCCTAAAAACAGGGCTTTAGGTGAATTATAATGGTTTTTATAGATACAGCTAAAATCAGTGGGGTCTTTAAAGACAGACAGTACAGTCTTCCTCAATGGTTAACCTGGATTAAAGGATTTTATCTGACAGCCTTGATGATAGACTCATTCCTCTTTTCAGCATCTGCGCAGGAAATAGTCAAGTGGCCTCAAATATGTGTTTGTGAATACTTTTCTCATTCTCTCATTTAGTTACGTGTTCATTCAATGATGAGTAACACGAAAGGCATGGAAAAAAACACCAGAATACCATTATCAGCATAATGAGATGCAGTTTTACTGTATAAGGCTACCAGGACATTTCTGCTTGTAACGAAATAAAGGCTCCACTCACACAGGCAGAAACAGCCCTCTGGGTCCTCACTCAACTTTGTGGAAGCTGACACATGGGCTTGAATACACACACTGATCTTCAATCTTTAGGACTATTGCTTAAACTGCCCTCAGGAAATTGAAAATCTGTTGAGCTTTACACACAAACTAAACTTTATACAATGAAGAAAAAACTACTGGGAGGGTTGGAAGCTGTGTGATTATCAGTCTGAAAATTATGACTATTTTTTGAGAGAAAACATTGACATGGTGCATAGAAAAGAAAGAGGAAGGGGAGTCAGAGAAAATGTTAGTCTTGTTGTTAACTGTTACACTGAATGCTTGAGTAAAGAATTAGTACTGATTTAGTCTGTCAGATTCAATAAAACTAAATTATGGATAAATTCCAAATCTGCAAAAGCTGCATTTTGTGGCTACTGTCAGTCTGGTAACTGTTACAGCTGCTCTATTTGTCTCACTTCATACATTTTTCATGCATTTGTTCCATATGGTTTTAATTTTAAATGATTGCAGCAACAGTTCAACAATAACTGCATTTCAATGAGGAGACTGTAATGTTACTCAAATTATGTACATAAAACAACAACGTACTCTTCTCATTAGGGATGCACCAATACTGATACCAGTATCGGTATCGGGTCCAATACCCTGTTCCTGTACTCGTACTCGTAAAAGTATTTTCCGATACCACAGCCCAATACCATGGCAGCATTCACTTGGGCAGTCAGGTGCTAATTGAGAACTAGGAGCAATGTCGCAGTGTGGAGGTATTTCAAAGTGGATGATGGTGACTAAAGTAAAGCGGACTGCAAATTATGCTCTGATAAAATATCTAAAAAACCAACACGATGCAGAGTTCAAAGTGTTTGCTAATAATGGCAAATAGCAACTACCAACTTTGCAGCAAACTCTGGAGAAGAGGGAGAAGATGTTAAGAGACAACCTGTGCGCAGTGAAAATAACAGAGGCTCTGACCCAGTACATTGCTCTTGATGACCAGCCATTGTCGGTTGTTGATAATATGGGATTTAGACGTCTTGTCAGCATACTGGAGCCGAGGTATGAGATTCCTAGCCGACACCACATCATTGACACAGTGTTGCCAAAGCTACACGACTTTGTGAAGAGGCACATCCGCAGTCTGTTGCAAGACATTTCGGCCCTCAGCTTCACCACTGATATTTGGACGAGCAGCATTAGCCTGGTGTCCCTCATCAGTTTAACTGCACAGCAGATTGACAAGGATTTTACTCTGCGAAGAGTCGTCCTGCATGCAAAACAATTTAGGGGTTTGCACACCAGCCAAGCCATCACAGGTACGTTTGATGACATGCTTCAGACATGGGGGGTCCCTAAAAGTTCTGTTCATGTTGTGCTACGGCAAGTACTCAGATCCAAGTATCGGTATTGTATCGGTTTAAAAAAAAGTGGTATCGTTGCATCCCTACTTCTCATAATGTTGTTGTTGTTACCAATGTTCTCTCTAAGCTGCGCGCCTGCGCAATTGCGCACTGCTCCCGCTTTCTCCACGCACAGCAAAACTATGTAGCACATAAAATTACAGTGTGCAACAGTGTGCACGTCTGATGTTGCTCACAGTGGTCCAAGGAATTCTCAGGGAGTTTGTGTGTATGCTCAGACATATGAAAAATTAGGGGGAACATTGGTTGTTACCTATTGTTGCTGTCTCTGCTGCTCTAACACAAGAATTTCCCTCACGGGATCAATAAAGTACATCTGTCTAACTATCTATATTTTGTATGTTTCTACACTGTTTTACACTGTGATTTGACTGGTGCTCTTAATTACATCATCTTGTTGCGCCCTCTTCTTCTGCAATGATTTAATGGCACACAACTGGAGAATTAGTGCCACCTCAATTCTCTCAAACCTCATTCTCAAATTTTCTGGAAATCTGGTTGAAATTTTTACTACATTTCTATGGAAACCTGGCTAAAAACAACAAATGTTAAAAGTATAGATTGATTGGCATTTACTTACCTCTGTGACGTCCATGACCTTGATGGCCGCCAGTTGTCCTGTCTTGACATGTCGACCCTGGAGAGAAAACAGAAGAGAGAGACAATGAAAAACTGTAAGCCTGTGATTTTTCCCCATGCAGCATACATAGCATCATGGTCATTTACCAATCTGTGTATCTATTGTTCAGACATGAATAGCTCAGTTACGGCACAATTAAGAGCACAATATGACAATAATGATGGTACTTTTCTTTTTTTATTTAGTTTTGTTGAAAGAAGCCTGAAAGTGAGCAATTTCCATCAAGGACAAGCACATGTCTGTGCAAATTGCTGGTAGGAATCAAAAAGCTTTCCAGGCAGTAGTTTCATAGTTTGAGTAAACATACAGTGATTCAGTTGGTCATAAAAACAAAAACCACATTCATAACAAGCTGTTTGCCTCTACAATAGCATGAAGAATCATGGGCAATGCTCCAAGTAAGGAATTAAAACATAACTTTCCTCTTATTCAGGCACAGCGTGAACATTGAAAATCCAATTTAACACAAAAGATTTTCTTAAAAAGCAAATAACATGAACAGTATGTGAACTGAGACAAGAGCTAGTAATAAAAAGCACGCTAAAAGTAAAATACATATGCATGTAACTAGCCTAACTTGTATGCTAAAAAATCCCATTTACTCATTTTCAGAGTAGTAGTGGTAGCAATAAAACCCTGCAGCCATATTGTAGTTGTTAAAGGCCACTCTGAGGGTTAATCTTTGTTAACATCAGGTAGACAAAACAGCCTGAACAAACAGAATAAAGTATGGTAATACAGTAATACAGTATGGTGCACATTTTGAACACAGCAACAGTGTAAAGAGACTGCTGTTAAAGCCCCTTTTCCATTTACAGTTTGACCAGAAGGGTTCACTTACTGCTGTGGGTTAACAATGCTATCTGAAATGTTTCCACAGAGGGAAAAGTGGAGAGGGAAGAGGAGTGAGTGAGTGTAAGTCTGTGCAAATCTTCATGCCTGCATTGTGTTCGTAGCCTGTGTCTGTGCATGTGTGTCTAAACTACCACATGATCAGATTTCCTTTGTGTGAAACAGGACTGCGACATCTGAGCCATCGGCCCCTGCTCCTGAATGAGTTGGTGCAGTCCACAGTTTGAGTGATGACAGATTGGGCCATTTCAATTTAGCCATGGGGGACAAGTGTATGTGTGTGTGTGTGTGTGTGTGTGTGTGTGTGTGTGGAGGCTGGGTTGATGAAAAGGTCAAGGCTGATTGAGAGAGCAAACTGCAAAGATGACAAGGAAGCAAATCTCAGCTGGTGCCTGACTGTGGGAACTACAATGTTGGAATGGAAAGGTGAATGAGGACAAAACTTAAAAAAAAAAAAGGAAAAGGAAAAACTAAACTAAACATGAGGTAACAAGGAGACAGAGAAGATCTAAGATCTTAGAATTCTTATTTATTCCTCTTTGTGTAAACTGCTAAAATAAAATCATTTATCTCAAATCTCTTGTTGCCACAAAACCTAGTTTCTTACAGTGTTTTCCTCATTGTAAACTAAATTCCAGTTGAAATGTAAAGATAAAATCTTTCTCACATTTATTCTCTTACTGTGAAGACTACAGTGCAAATGAAAGGATACTATATTGGCCATAATATAATATTTTTCCTCTGGTACAACTATGTTTCCATTCATTACAACCGATATTCCTTTTGAATGGCATTAGTGCAACTACGGTATTTTAGACAACATTTTATTATGTTGCTAAGCTAGCAAGTGTGGTCGGTCCGTGTACAGTGAGTAGTAAATCAGCCCTAAAAGTCTTTGATTAGTTCAGTTTAACATGTGCTGTGACAGAGGACATAAATTAATGACAAGTGAAAATGAGTTCACAGCGTCTCCTGATGTCTTTACTGCAGAAATGAAATGTGGTGTAAATCTGTCAAACAGCCAGGAATTACAGCTGCTATAGATGATGAGTCTGAAAAATACTGTCAGAGAATACTGTCAGAGAAAACAATTATTCAAGAGGAATAAGAGTGATAGAGGGGTTGACTCACTACAGTCACTCAGTCGCTGATTAGTGGTCACTAGGAAAGCAAGCTGTCTACAGACATTTGACTGAACAGAACCTGAAGCTGCCAGATGCTGTTACATTCTCAGAGGCTGTGGGAAGATGAGAAGATCGCAGACCAAACCTATTCACTTTAATTTTTCTTTTACCAATGCTATCTCATATGGCGTACAGTGTGTAATATGTGTGTGTGTGTGTGTGTGTTTACACAGAAGTGTAAAGGATTATTTCAGGACAGAGTACTCACTTCCATCAGTCACATCACGATACAGTTTTCAGTATCTCGATGCATACGGGCATGTTTTCTGAATGACGATGCATTGTGTCCATGGTACATTGTTACACCCCTAGTGAACAGTGTAGGCAGTTCTTCCTAAGTGACACATTTTCATTAGCCACTGCTCACTTACAAAAGCACAACTCCATTGGAGAAATGTTTTTGTACACAGACATCATGTGTGTGTGTTCCTGAAGTTCTTGTTCTAAAATGTGAAGGACAACAATTGCCAACAACTGGCTCATCAGCGTTTCATCAGATCTGCTTATTTAAGTAAAATGCTTCTTATTTTTAATTATTTTAAATCACAAAAGTTCAAAAGACTCATTATTTAAAAATTAAAACTCAAAGATCCACAAATTGAAACTGCCACCAATTAATAGCTTTTACTTGATAATGTAATATGGAAAGGGCTGCTGACAGCTAACATTGAATTAGCACAAACTCTACAGCTCTGTTGTGCTTCTTAGCCTCTTTTAGCTCACTGTTTTTTTGGTTTCAAGACACATCCAAGAAAAAAAGCTGGTGAACACAGTGCAGCATCAGGAGTTGGTGGAGACCAAAGAATAGTGAAACTGGACCTACATTCATCAGGTGGTGAATGATTATGTTTCTTCATGCCTGCTGATGTGGAAAAGAGCAAGAGCTTGAAGAAGGCAAGAGTTGGCTAACCTGATAAATTATAAGGTGATACTATGCCAGGGCTTAGGTGGGTGTCTGTAAGCATATTTTGGAGCTCTTCTGAGCCCAAGAGATCTCAAAAACCAATCAAGTATTTACTAATGAGTTAAATGACAACCTGAGTTTTTTTTCATTTGCATACTGGACCAACTTGATCAAATCCAAACTTAAACCAAATCACTGAAACCCCAAATCCCTAAATGCCCTCGAAGCTCTGTTGGCCATCCTTGAACTAGGGAATGTTATTGAGAATGTAATGGACTAGTGCGTGTGTTTTAAGTGTGTGGTGTCTTTGTGCTTTTCAGCCACAGCAGGCTGACCTCCATCAGCCTCCATTAAACCCTAGCATCCATCTTACTGTAGCACTGCTGAGTCATCCATTTCTAACTCATGACACACATACGCAAAGGGTATTTCTGACATACTAATGCAGACAGAAAAATACACAGGCCAATGTACCAGCACATCTCAGCTGATGACACTCTAGTAGTAGACACCTCATATTCCTCCACACACACACACACACACACACACAGTGTATGTATGCATGTGTGCATACATGTTCATATGTCTTTCAATGGTTGTGTGGATAATTTTTAGTTTGTTAGTTTTTAGTTTTCTGGTTGGACCTCACACCCTAAAACAGCATTTAGTTGTGATGGTTAATGTTAGGGTAAGGGGGTATTATATCAATAATGGGAAACTGATGGGAAACCAAGGTGTGTGTGGGGGTGGGGTGGGGTGGTGTCAGTGTGTGTAATGATATAGCTTTGTCTTCTGACAGTTTTGTCTTGGTATGCAACTCTGTAGGATAGAAGAGATTTTACTTCATCCCCTCATTTTCTAATCACGTTGGGAAATATTTGCTGTTTTTCCTTTTGTGAAGCTGCCTTTTCAAAGGACGTAGTCTACTATAAGACGCTGTCTAAATGATGAAAAGTTTGTGTGTGTGTGTGTGTGTGTGTGTGTGTGTGTCTTCTCTGTGTGAGAAAGGTGACCTCAGAACACAGACTGTAATAATTACAGAATCCCCCCAAACGCCCACACACAAATACACACACACACACACACACACACACACACACACACACACACACACTGGTGATGACATCATCTTCTTCCTTTGTTCAAAAATGAGACACAGACATACACACACACCTGGCCAATAAAAGACGGAAAAAAACAGTCCATCAACAGCCACCATAGCTTTTTCTACTTTAGGTTTTGTCCGTCATATGATTTTCTTAAAAACAATTGGGGAAATGATGACATTGCTCAGTGTCCCAACAGAGCAGGAAGACAAGCGTTCAGATTATCACAGATTGTGAATAAACCTTCAGTTTAGCCACATGATCTAAATCAGTAGTCCTCAACCTTTGAAGGGCTGAGAGATGAAACTGAGAGGTCAAAAGATGATTAACAGAGTAGGAAAGCAGAGAAGAAAATACTATTTCTGCAACACATTTTTTTCAGACTGTCCCCTAGAGTGAGATTTTTTAAACTCAATAACTGGATAATTTTGACGTCTTCTGAATGTATATCTAAGTATAAAAAGAATATAAAAGAGACATTGCTTCATTTTAGGGAATCATAAGCCAAAAATATTGGGAACCACAGATCTAAACCACCTATTAGGGCCCAAGCACGAGGTGTGCAAAGGCCCTATTGGAATTGCTCAGATTATTATTATTCTCGACAAAAGTAAATTGCCTTTTTGAGGGCCTAAACATGCTCAAAAACTTACAAAACGTTCCACACGCGTCAGGCCTGGTAAAAATCTACGTATTTTAAGGGGGTCTCATGTACAGGCACTGCAAAATAGCGCCCCCCCAGAAATTTTGCCCTTGCCATTGGGCTTACTTTAACGTAGGTGGGCAAAAAAGTCTCTTGACATAATGGCCTCAAACCTACTGGAAGTCAGCCATTTTAATTTTAATTTGAAAATGTTGCTAATTTTTGGCCATTTTTTGCCATTTGGGGACACTGTATTTAATCGAACTCCTCCTACAGATTTTGTCATACTGACCTCAAACTCGGTCAGGATACTCTTAATAGGTTTTTAATTAAAAGTTATTCAAACATTTACAGAATATCGAAGGGCGTGGCTGTGGTGGCACCTCAAATTTCGATGCCTCGTCATCAAACAGGAAGTTCCATTTAACTTGCTGTAACTCAGCCATAATTTTTTCCAATCCTGCCTCAAATTTCACAGGTTTGATAATGGTCGGGGCCTGAACACACCCATTTGTAAAAATTCATATAATGTTGTAGCACCACCTACAGGCAACAGGAAATGATGTTTTGTATTTGATGTGCTGTTACTAGCAGGTTGACCCCATCCACATCAAATTTGGTCAGAAAAGCCTTAAGGCCTTCATGATGCATTATTGTGAAAATAGCAGCAATATGCGATACGCTGTAGCGATGCGCTGAAAGGCATGCCTGCGGTGCTGTGGCGAATTTCGATATTTTGCCATGAGTCAGGAAGTTGATGTAACTCATGCATGCCAAACTTAACATGTTTGAAAAGGGTCCTGGCCTGATGACACCTTTATGCCAATGTTCAATTAGTAACATAGCACCCCCTACCGGCAACAGTAAATGACAATTTTTTTATTTTGATGTACTTCTCCTACTGGGGCCAGATCCATGTCAAATGTGGTCAGGAAAGCCTTAAGACCTTCATGATGCCTGACTGTGAAACTTGTGAGGTTTCATTGAAGGGCATGTCCACAGCAGTGCAGCAGATTTGATGCTTCTATGTGGAGTGGTAACTCAGATATACACTGCCCTATCTGGCCCAAACTGGACATGTTTGATAAGAGTCCCACATCTCTGGTAAGTGTCATGGCCTAAACACATCTACATGATAATATCCAGCTGGAGTCATAGCGCCACCTACTGGAAACAGGAAATGACACGTCAATGTACTCCTCCTAGCAGCTTGACACAGAAATATTTGATATTTGGTCAGAAAGCAACAAGGGTACTTCTCAAGTCTGAGGGCAAAAGGACAGAGGCTTGAGACCCTCTTAGGGTCTCTCTGTGCAGGTGGCTACCTTCATCCATGATACAAATCTGCAACTGGTGGGCGAAGTAAGGGACTTTTGACTGATTCATTCTGTGTCCAACGATCACGTGGTTGCGGAAGTGCATCATACGACCTGCGGCGACCCCACGCCTGCAGGTTTCCTGACAGGTGCAGGGTGGGAGGGTCCATTCATTGCTGCTTGCAGCTTTAATTTGAAATTGAAATGGAAGCCAACTGCACTTAAATGTTGGTAAGAATGACTAATTGCATAGAAAATCTGTACATGCACAAATACAGTGAGTATAGGAAGTCTAAGCAAGAAATCAATATATAAAATTTAACTACAGCTAACTACATTTGCGTTTGTTTCTACTTTATATAACTTTGATGAAACTGGGGGTTTGTTTTCAACCTGTGTGACAGCTTGACTCAAGCAATGCTACTGTATCCTTTAATCACTTATTTTTACTAAAATTTTAACAATATTTATGGGTTTTCACCACATTCACTTTCAAGATACATAAGCTGTCCGCTTAATGGAAAATTAAGGATCTAACAATGCTGAGTTTCTCATCCACATGATTTAAAACATTTTTTTTTCTTTCTCCCATTACATTCTGATTTCAGTGCTCAAATCTTCACACAAGACAGGACAAATCCAAACTTCAAACTTTCTCATAAATTATATCAAGTTAGATCATTCATTTAACTTTCTTCAAAGCCTTTTATGACCTTGAGTGTAGATAATGTACTTATTGAAACTCTGTTAACACCCCCCAGCTAACTCCATGCTCCATTCAAACATGACATAATCCTTCAGTCATCCGACTCTCTCATGACTAGCACCATGATCACTCTGCTTGGTCAAGTCTTTGTGGGGGATGTTTGGACCAGAGTTACCCTTATCATGGAAAAGCCTGGAGGGTCTAGGAGGTGGGAGGCCAGTCTGTGTTGATTTCAGCGCAGAGTTTTAGGCTCACATGCTCTCAACACATTTTTTTCCAATGCCCTCAAGGCAGGTTTGTATTTGTGGGAGAAGAAGCTATGTCTGAGATAAAAATATACGCTTGGTTCTGGCACATTTCCACATGGATATACTATACTGGATATAGTGGTATGCTATGTTGTCAAATTCAACAAAGATTCAACAATTCTCTCAGAAGTACACTCTTGGCAGACCAAAACAAAACAGACAAATAAAACTTCAATTTTACATTCTGGGCTAAGTCCCACAGTTTGTAAAGGGTTTTGTGGAAATGTGTATTAAATTATGCACAAGACATGTAAAATATTTCTATTTGATTGAATGGTCCTGCCTTTAAATAGATATTACCTCATGCCTTAAAATTTCATTCAATAAAGCTTCAACACAGCAATGTAACATGCAGATTATCCATCTATCCATCCATTATCTATACCCTTCTGTATCCTTTGAGGGTCGCAGGGGGACTTTGGGCAAAAGGCAGGGTAAACCCTGGACAGATTGCCAGTCCATCACAGGGCTGACATATAGAGAAAAATGATCATTGACACACACAGCCACACCTAACAGCAATTTTCAGAGTCACAGTCTTTAAACTGTGGGAGGAAGCCAGAGTACCCACAGAAAAAAGGCACACACAGAAAAAGCCCCAGGTGAACCGGGGTTCAAACCCAGAACCTACTTGCTGTGAGGCAACAGTGCTAACCACTGCACCACTGTGCCGCCCAGATACAGATTATGTATGTAAGAAACTTTGGAATACATTTGACAATTGTAATTTAGAGATGTTAAAATAATCAATTAGATGTTTTGTCTATAAAATATAAGAAAATAGTGAAAAATGTGATAGACCCCAAGGTAACATCTTTAAACTTTAAATCGCCTATTTTGTCCAGCTAGCAGTTTGAAACGCAAAGACACAAGAAGATGGAGCAAGTGTGTTTGGAGTCCTTGGGTGGTGTCCTGGAAAGGGTGCCAACTGGGGAGTCCATAGTTCTGTTGGGGGATTTCAATGCTGACGTGTGCGATGATGGTGACACCAGGAGGGGCATGATTTGGAGGAACGGCCTCACTGATCTGAACCTGGGCAGTGCTTTCTTATTGGACTTCTGTGCTAGGCATGGATTGGCCATAATGAACACCATGTTTGAGCATAAGGTTGTTCATAGGTGTACTTGGTACCACAACACCTTAGGCCAAAGTTTGATGATCGACTTTGTGGTTGTATCATCTGATCTGCGACCGTATGTTTTGGACACTTATGATCACAAGTTCTGGGTAGTGACCAAAAGAAAGAGATTGCAGATACAGGCCACTGAAATGAGTTCCCTCTGTAGGGTGTCTGGGCTTAGCCTTAGAGATAGGGTGAGGAGCATGGACATCCGGAGGGAGCATGGAGTAGAGCCACTGCTCCTTCATGTTGAAAGGAGCCAGCTGAGGTGGTTTGGGCATCTGGTTAGAACGCCTCCTGGGTGGCTTCCTTTGGAGGTTTTCCAGGCAACCAGAAGGAGACCCCGGGGAAAACATTGCTGGGGAGAGGGATGTCTGGACTACCTTGCTTAGCCTGTTGCCACCTCAGATAAGTGGAAGAAAATGAAAATGAGAGATTCTGCTTTGGTTTTGGGGCATCACTGATTCACCCATTTCTCCTTCCTCCAACAGCCAGCAATCACTTTAATCAGTCAGTGTTTGCCAACATTGCCAGGCCCGTTGCCCCCCACAGATCACCAGCTTGACTGATTCATTTTTTTGTTTTTTTACAGTCACATTTAACAACTGCTGACTTTTTATTTTGCTGAGTTGGCCAGACAATTTTCATCAGGTTTGTCAGGTTCATCAGGTTTAATGAATTAGTCTGACTCAGAGAGTTAAATGGACTGTACTTATGTAGCACTTTTCTAGTCTTTTCGACCACTCAAAGCACTTCACACTACAGATCAAATTCACCCCATTCAAACAAACATTCATACAGCACTTGTTCTATACAAACAGTGCTTTCAGACACACACATTCGCACACCGATGACACACATTGCAATTTGGGGTTCAGTATCTTGCCCAAGGATACTTCGGCATGCAGACTGGAGGAGCTGGGAATCGAACCACCGACCTGAGCCTGAGCCACAGCCGAGAACGTTTACCAGTCACTAGCAAAACATCCTACTGTGACCAAAACAACTGACCAAACACCAAATTTTCCATCAGCTCTGTTGCTTTTTGCCTATAAAACATTTACTTTTAGCTTGCATGAATCCTTGAGATCCCATTTAGTAGATGTAGTAGTAGATAAACTCACAGAATTATCACTGGACTCTGCAGTTCCCTTAAACTGTACATTAGCATTTCTCTGCTAAACCAACTGTGTGTGTCTGTCAGGCATCAAAAAACAGACTGACAAGTTAGCAACTAGCTGCTGTATACAGGGGAACATTTAGCAACACAGGAGCTGGATAACTTTCTCAGGAGCTGACATGGACCTAAAACACACCTAGAAGGAGAGTGAATATTGGACTTGATTTCTCTAGGAGACCACTTACTGCCCATGTGACATTTGGAAACCATTTGTTTACTGACACTTTCACAGACAAAAGTACATGTGCAGTATTTGAAAAAATAAAAGCAGATAATCAAAATGACAATCATCAAGCCTAAACAAGCCCCAAAGCGGACATTTAGAGATGCTTAGTCATGTCCTGATGACCTTTAAAGCTGCCCTCACTCCTCTTTCCAATTAGGAATGAGGAAGCAGACATCAGCTTTCATGACGTCCCTTACTCAGACGAGTGCTACCTGAACCCAGGCTACACCCCATTACAATCCTTCAGTTGGTGTGACCTTTGACCTGAAGCTTTGACTCTAAAGGGGAAGGGAGAGGGAGAGTGATCTGGGTTTCTCATTAAAAGTGGAAAAGACAGAAACTGAGCGCAGATGCTGATCTATGGTCAGCTTCCTAGCTACATCTTAGGGTGATTAGAGAAAATCAAGTTTTGCAACATTAAGGTGAAAACTATGAAAGTATAATCCAAGTGCTAATAATGGAATTATCCTTTAATGTGCTAACATTGAACCACAGATGATGATAGCTCCATTTGTCTTTTTTGGGTTTTTTCGGGGGGGTTAAATGTTTTGGGAGAAATTTGAGAGAAAATTCTGCCTTTTTATGGAAAGTGGACATGGGAGAGAGAAACAAAGGGGGGCAATGACAGGTTCAAAGACAAGTTCAAAAGCCACAATCAAAACAGAACACAATTTGTTGATACTGTTCTTTTCTTATGTTCATATTCCCAATTTCTTGCTCTCCTACCTTACTTTAGTCATTACAACTACAACAGAGAATCATTAAATTATTACTATTAGCCAGCAATGCCTCACAGCTACATATTTCTCCTCTTACTTTTTACAAACATTTTAGGTGTTATGCTTTTCCTTTTAAGACCTGGAAATCGTTTTTTCATACTTTTTCACTTTTTGTATGTGTGTGTGTGTGTGTGTGTTATGACTCTAAAGCCCCTTGATGCTGTGTACCACTCTCAGGGTCATTGCTGGTGATGCTGAAAAACACACATCACTGCATCCACACATATTTATTTATAAGGCCCTTATCAGTAATCTGCTTTCTTACATTTCATCCATGCTAGTCCAGGCCACTGGACTACGAATACTGACTGACTTACACTCCATGTCCTTTGAGTTCATACTGAGCTTGGTAGGTCTGCCTTTTGTTTCTTTGCCCAGTCCACGTGAAACACACTACAAAGCACTTTAAAAATGTATTCATTTTAATTCCATAATCCTAAACCTTTTACCTTCTGCTTGTACCTGTTTTAATTGATTCTGTTGTTATATTATTTATTAATTGTATTTATATGTATATTTTAACTTGATTGTTTTTCTTTTATCCTGTATTTTTATTTTCTATTTCATTACTTTTTTTAATAAATGAGGGCTCTGCCCTCAATGATTCTCGAGTTTAAATTAAAATAAATAAATAAATATGATGGCCAGATAACTAAGATGAGGGAAGACAGGAGCTGTGCGACTTCCCCCTGAGGAAATGCCAGGGGAGTGGAGTCATCCTGGACCAAAACACGCACACACACACACACACACACACACACACACACACAAAGGAGAATAGTTTCTCAATATATGTATGTATGTGCCGTCTTAAGCAAGTAACATATACTTCCAGTATCTGTTATTAACATACCCATATAGTGTGTTTAGCTTAAATTTGGACATATGCCTAGCTCCACAGACCATTAAGAGTGTGTTATGTGTGTGCACACATTGCAGTTTTGGGGACAAGGCGTTCTTTATTGCACCTCTCTGGGCTTTGGGGCATAGACAAGGAGCCAGGTGCAAGCTTTGGGACACAGCACACACACACACACACACACACACACACACACACACACAAACACACACTTTCACAAATTCACAGTATCACATGCACAGATGCACAAAGACAGACAAACACACACAGAGACACTGGCACATGAAAAGACACACTCAAACACACACACTTCCTATTTCAGCAGCTCAGCAAGTGTGAAAACTGTCTCACTAACAAGTCTATATTGATCAAACCAGTGATGCATGTAGTTATGAAAATGCTGCTAATCATTGTTGTAATGATGAGTTCTTAACCTCAGGGTGTTTTTCACACACTGAACAGAATTTGAATACACAACATAATAATACACACACACTTACAGAAAAATGGTTAGGTCCAGAAGAAGAATTAAAATATTTCTGGATGGTTCCAGACGAGCAAACAGGCAGCAGCTGTTGCTGAGTTCTGTACATCCTGTCACACGTTATCAACAACAGCAAGGACAGCTTCACCAAGTTACAACCAGTTCTGCTGTGTTTCCTGCTGCCATTTGAAATTCACTATAAAAAGTTAACTTTATTGAGGATGATGAAGAGCATGTGGTTTTGCATAATATAACAATACAAATTCATCATGCACACAGTAGGCAGGCACAACAGTTAACAGCTAATTTTCAGCTGATCTACCTATCTACCTTTCATTTAACCTGTAATCTATTGTACTCGGTACTCATTGTCCGTCTCATGCTTGAGGAGTGCAGTTAGTCCGTTTGCAAACGTAAGAATTAAACCTACACAAAGACAACCATTGACTCTGTGCTTTATTCAACAGAAGAATCCCATAACAATTTTAGTGTCAGAAGTGGGATCACTCATACGAGACAGCACCGGGGACTCAGAGCTGCAGGTGGAGACTGTGCACAGCTAGAGTCTGGGACTCTAACCTCAAACCTCCCCGTAAAAGAGGGTGGAGATGTGGGGGCCTGATGCCTGAGTACTGGGGCTTGTTCAACACGGTGATCCGGCGAATCCCTTTTTTTGGGGCGAACAACCTTGTCTTTCTGGTAAGTGAATTTTGAGGGAAAAAAAAGATTATAGCCACTTGGGGGGCTGTGACAGATGTGTCAACAGGGCAGGTATTGGAAAACCGCTGTAGAATCAAAGAAGCTTCGGGTCCGCGGAAGGACCAGGGAAAAGCGCTATAGAAATTTAATGCATTGGTACAGTAATTGATTATTCAAAAATGTTTTTTTGGAAACTCATTCTCACTTGGTAATTTTTAACACCGCACAAACAAAAAGTGACAGAGTGTAAAAGAGTAAAATTATAATTGGAAACTGATTGATTAAATCCAAGGTCCCTACAACCAACTCAGAAATAATAAATCCTAAAATTCTTAGGTGATTAATCAACTAATTGTTTCAACTGCAGTGAGAGTAATTTTTCCAACCAGGTGACCTTACAAACAGAATTTAGATTTTAAAATGTGAAAAAGATGATCTTGGGGATCCTTCACATTTTATCAAGAAGACTTTACTGGCCTGAAAAACAACAGGACACATTTCCCCTTCTGTCTTCTGGCTGAGAAAGCCTTTCACTAGTTGAGATTGTGGCAAGTTCATGGACACGCACAGAGTGGGACTCTCCAACGCTAAGTTAACTGAAAGTAAATGATATCTAACACAACTACAATATGAACTTTATCTATGACAATTTAGATGTTAATTGCAGAGAGCGTCTGCAGAGTTGTGCATTTGCTGTTAATGCATCACACATTGCATGGTATGACGTGGTGCCGTGCAGATGAACCAGACATGTGATTTGCGCTGATATGCTGCTTCCTGTCAACAGACATGCAAAGTTAATGTAAAAAGCTTGTCGTGTTGAGTCATGTTTAGCTGTTTTCCCTGAGGAAGACCACCACTGCCTTAATCTTAAAATCTGGAGAACAGCACCATGACAGCAAAATGACAGCAAATAGAAAATAAATATCCTCAGGGAAAGCCATAAGAGCCCTTAGTTTGTTGTTGAGGTATTTACAGCTGGACCATGAGATATGTTTGGGAAACTTATTTTGACTTTAAGGTGGATTTCATATCTCTTAACCTCAGGGGCTCAACACATATAAATGAGGATAGAAAATCAGAAACAAACCTCTGTTCAATAACACATATGACAAACTATGGCCTCAAAAGTGACAAAGCAGTGTGATTAAATTCCATTTTTCAAAGGTCTGCTAGCTTCTAAAAATGGTTGTTGTTTATAATTCAAATAAACGTGTAAGGGACATTTAAGGGGAAAAGGTTTAAGTGAAGGCACATTTTAGGTAAAAATCCATTAGTGAGGAATGAAGAAATGTTGCACTGAAGCTTAATTTCTGTTGCTGCTTTGCTCTGACTGGGTATGCAAACAGGGAGCTCTGTGTAGACCAAGAAAACAGACTCACTGTGGGGGAAGAGAGAGAGAGAGAGACAGGCAGAGAAAGAGAGAGGCTGGTCAATTATAAATCTCTATTGATTGCTTGGGTACAGCTAAGAAACTAGGGGATTGTCTGCTCCTTTGCTATACTGAAAATGACCATAAGGAACGATCAATATGGAATTTCTTATTTTGATATTAATGATTGTTTCAAACATAAATTTCTCGTAGCAGATACACACTATCAACCGATATTTTAGGTATTTCTGTGTTTGCTTTTTAAGGACTTAATTTCCATAAACATACAGAGGATACAATCCTTCAAGCAAGATGGATTTAAAAAGAAGTGAAAAGGAGCAAGAAGTAAGAAGGTCAAGAGACACAGTGAAATAATGACAGAGAGAAGAGAGACAGGTAGTTAGAGAGAGAGACAGACAGTATTGTGTAGCTCATGTAATTATATCTAGTAGTATGGGGGTTACATTCTGGGCACTGGTGCAACTTTCCATAACCTAATGGGCTATCACCCCATTTTTAGTCACACAGAGAGGACTGACAGCCAGTGAAATGGATATTGCTTATAACCAGGCCGACAAACCACTACATCAGGGCTTTTCCATAGCCATGCAGAGGCAGGGGAAACGCTGAGCCCCTTGAAAGATCAACTCTTGAGTATGCCTAAAGATTAACCATGTTCCCAAATCATACTAGACCTAACAGAGTACATTTTTTGTAAGACAAAGCCCAACTAAAAGTTATGTAAAAGACATTCCATGAGATCATATATATTTAATCTAAAAATGATCATGTTGAACTCCTCAATAAACTAATCACAGAGGTGGGAGATTCAGTCTTGAAATTAGTAAATGAAAAAAGAAGAGTTCAAGAAGTTCAAAGTGTCAAGGCCTATAAGGAGCTGATGCTTTCTTTGACTGTAAAATCTAAGGACATCCAGACACAAGACAACCAAACATCCTCATCACTGTTCCTTTCATCATGACATTCCTCCATCAGCCCTCTGAGCCTAGAGGATCAGTAGGGAAAACATACCAACACAGTGGAGACAAAGGCAGAGAGAAAGGCATAAGGGAGAGTAGAAAGATGGATTAGTGAATAAAAAGGTGAAATAGGCAGAGACAAGTAGATTAAGGCAGTTTTCTGGTTTCTTCAGTCCAGTTCAGAAGAAGAGTTCCTGCTTTGTCTGTATCTCATCTTTCCTGTCTGGATCTTCAGGCAACTCTTCAAGCATCAACATCAAGATTCAACCAAGCCAGTGATGCTGTAGTTGGTTTGAATCCCTGAGATCACACCACCAAGAAAGTGCAAATATAAGGGACAATATACATGGAACATGAATAGGCACTAGTGTACATCTGAACAAAGAGTCCAAGATTGATTTGGACATGTACCAAAAAACCACCATCTCCATGGAGTCTCCAAGTTGGCCAACATGTAAATCAATGTCCATCTATTAGACATACACTGGGCAAACACTGATAAGCCACTTTCACTCCTGTTTGATTCAGCTTCATAGTCTTTAACTATGCTAATTGTATGGTTCTGTGAATGGCAATGACAGAAACCTACAGAAGTGCAACATGAAAGTGAGATTTGACAACCTCTGTAGCAGCCACCTCCACAACCTTTGGTATTAGTCTAAAATGGTTTTCAAAGATATATGGTCTCACATGCCATCGCACAAGTATTGGTTGTGTTTGTTCATATATTCAAACTATGACAAAAGTTGGTGCTTTTACATTTGGTATAATAATGCTTAAAGAGATGGAAGAAACCAGAGTCACTGCCTCCTTAACTCATCAAACTCTCCAGGTCTGAAGCCTCTGGATAGGGCCCAGATGAATCGGCTGAGTACACCGGAGGAATTAGCTTGCTGTCGGATGCTATTACCCCTGTTGTTACTGAGATACAGCGCTTATTTTGCCTCCACACACTGTCCTCTCCCATCCGCAGAAGACATAGCTGAGCGACTGCTAGAAGCTCATTATTTTCTTTCATAGGCTCATTAGTGTTGATCTTGGCTGACTGGGGGTTGCAGAGATATGAATCAGGGAGTAGTACACTATTAAATAAATCCTGTTAGAAAGGCCTGCTTGGAGGCTTGGGATGAAACAAGATAAAATGATAGAAAAATGTTTTGTAGGAAAGACACTAATGCTACTCACTAGAAGGTAATTAAATTCAGTTGAAAGGAGGAAGTAAATAGAGAAGTTGGTGAAAACTTTTTAGGGATTTACAGATAGAGTCCAGTGTAGCATAGTTTAGCAAGGTACTAACATTGTCTAAGTTTGGAGTTCAATTTATCCTACAAGAGCAGCTATTAATGGACATATTTGTGCTCAAAAAGTTAACCAATTAACCAATACCCAACCACTTTCACTCCTGTTTGATTCAGCTTCATAGTCTTTAGCTACACTAATTGTATGGTTCTATGAATGGCAATGACAGTAGGTACACCCTTTTGGTCCGGTCTAAATATTTCAGCAACTACTGAATTGATTGCGAAGAAATTTGGTACAGACATTCACGGTCCCCAGAAGATGTATCATAAGCATTGTTAAATGTCTAGAGTTAGAGCTAAGACTTTTTATTAAATTATTTTACCAGATTAATATGATCTGGAATTTTGTTTCCACCAACTCAACTTGTCATTCAGAGTCCTGGACTTCTGAACTGAAATTATATTGCACCTTTATAGTTCATTCGCTCTTACAACTGTTACGAGGCAATTTCAGTATGTTAGGTAAATTCTGCAAAATGTTGATAAATGCTCTTTTAACCTATTTTTTTTCTCTTCAAATGTAATTTCAAAGCAGTGTATCAACAACGACAACTATGGAGGAAGAGAGGAACGATGGGCTCCACAGTAACAGTAAGTTTTTTTTCACTCAGGAGCAGAGTCGGACACAATCACAATAACTACAGAACATCTGTTTTATCCCTAGGTTGGCTAACTGCCTTCCTCAGCTCCCTCAGTGACCCAAAACTCCCACACAACTCTATCTTATCTCCTGCCTGACTTAAGAGAACCCCCACCCACCAACTCAACATCAGAAAAGAGCCTGTGTCTGTTTACGTTCCTGCGTATAAACAGGAGTGGGAGTTTATCGACAGGACACTCAGGACTACTGATTCTTAACTTTTAAAGTATTTCTGCACAACTTTTGTCAGCATGGTTATAGAGAGATTTTTATATACCCAGTATTGCATTGAATGAGTAAAATTAAGTGAGGAAAGAGGGATGACAATCTGATTCATCATGACTCAGTAACACTAATAACTAACAAAAAATCTCAGAAGATTCTGTACCTAAGGGTTGCGAATATCAAACAGCACATCTGCTTTCTATGGCAGATACGTTGTGTAGGCATCAGCAGCTTAAACTATTACTTTTAAGGCATAGTTTAGGGATTTAAATCCTCTCCCAACCCACCATGGGCTCCTAGCATAATTTTTGAAAAACACTTCTTCCAAAATGCAAATGATGTGAGTGAAAATTAGCAGTGAAATAAGAGGTAAATAACTTACTCTGAGCAGTATTGAAGCAAGGGTGACTAATCCACAGTGGCCAGAAGCTGCTTACATTCAACCTGGAAACAAATGCTGAGCTTAATCAGAGCAGGGCTGTGTTCGGCTTAAGTGCAAACTCAATTAGCTTGTTAGCTTCTCTGCCCTCTAAAGTGAGTGGGGAGTGCTAATGGCTAAGCAACCACCAGATTGGCAATGTAGTCAGATAAAATGATACCGTAATGCTCTTAATGACAGAGGGATATTATTTCCCTTAGGGGTTAAAATATATGATGATAATGTCTAACAGTGAGGAGATTTAAAAAAGAAACTAGAGGAAAACTGAACAACCTAGCAAACACAGTCAGAAGCCTAAGTGCTGGACCAGTCAATCATCTACAAACTGTATGCAGAAGCGAATGTAGAGAGGCAACTCAAAAACCTTCAGTTAGTTAATAGATAAGCCTGCCTCAACTACAGATAACAATGCTGCTGTTACTAGATCAGTTGGACCTGTGGAAAATATACATGAACCTGACATGCATCAATTTATTTTTGAGAAATGGGAGCTGAAAATTGTCAGACTTGGTCTCAAATATGCCTGATGATTATTACATTTTATCCAGAGTGTCAGTGTCAGTGCAAAAAGAGCTGGAACTCTGTTAATATATTGACATGTAGACCAAAAACCCACAACCATAAACAGAACTCAGATTGAATATAATTTGGACCTGGCCCCCAACTTGCATCCTACGTCAGGTCTCGATATCTATGAATTTAAAGGACCCGTGAAGGCCTTGACCTGAGAGTACTCCTGCTGCTACTGTGACTTCTAATTAAACCGGGATTAAGGGAACCTTTTTTACTGAATATATACAAATAATTTTAATGGTTTACTGTTACATACGTGCTGGATTTACTGCAACGCTACAGCAGGTTAAAACAATAGAACCATCTCTAAACAGATCAATCACAAGGCATTTGAACATCAAACAGGGACCACCACACATCACACAATGTTGGCCTGCTTGCTCAAATGCATAGCTCCATTTGTGATGGGAAAGAGCGGACAAGTTGAAGTGCAGCATGTGTGTGTGATCGGCCATGTCAGACATGGCTCGTTTTGATGACACAAGTGTGCTGTAGAGATCAGCTGTGTGTCTGCACAGCCTCTTGCCTGTGCGAAAGAGGCCGGTGGCCTACTTTCCCCGGTCACTGATGCAAGATGGCCACTCCTACAGCAGACTATTTAGACCAGTCTGGCTCTAGAGGCACACAGACCTGCAACTGCTGATTTCGGCTTATGTAAGAGTTTGCTACTTCTCTGTGTTAAAAGCAATGTCTTTTTTTATTATTGTTGGTCAGACACAATAAACAGTGTGAAGATGCGATGCAGGATAACAAAGGAAAATGTCACTGCAGGCTACACATGCTCTTTGACTATATGAAAAATCATAAACCATTATTACCAGTCTTACAGGTTAAGTGTGAGACTGACATATAGAAAGAGCTGCAGGTCATTATACCTCTGTGAGTGTGTCTGCGACTGTATGTGGCAGGGAACTAATGTTCTCAGTCCCATAATGCATCAGCCTTACAGCAGCTGCAGCATCATACACTGCATCCCTATGGAAACCCTGGGAAGGCAACTGTGTAATTTAAACAGGGGTCAAAGGTCACAAACAGGTCCTCTGAACCAAAATCACCTATTCTGAAACATTTTGAATTATGACTCTGAGCACACTTACATGTGCTTATATTAGATGTGCAGTGTGTGTATTTATTCTCAAGTATTCCAAAGCTTGTTCTTCGTCCCACATTTGCAAGTGCAGTTGCAAGAATTTAGATATAAAAGCTTCCGAGCAACACCAGACAAACACAGTCCACAATGTGAAAGGTTCACAGGCAAGTTTATGGATATTCATGTATATTTTCTGATACAAACTGGCAACTCTTCTGTCTTTAACAGTCCAGGAGGATGACAACTAAAACACAGACAGGGGAAAAGACAAAAAGTGAGGAAGACTCCCCTGCAGTAGTTAATATATTGGTGTATCCGACTGAGTGAAACAGCTAGGCCCAGTTCCAAACCAAACCTTAGCTCTCTTGATGATTCGGCCCTTTCATAGATGGCGCATAGGGTACTGCAGTGCTTAGTGTGCTTGAAGAGCTGGCAGATAAACAAAATCCTCTGAACATACAAGCGGAAGGATGAAGGGAAGGGAGACAGAAAGGAGGGAGGAGATCTTCAAAGAGAGAAAAAACTGTGCCAAGCTTTTCAGAGAAGAGCCAAGGAAAATGACTGCTCTTCTCCTCGTCCTGCTCCGTCATGTCATTTATAGCAAGAGTCTGGACCACGTTCACCTCTGCAGCTTCCCCGCAGGCTGATTTCTAGTCATGCTCCGCTTCATCTCTGCATCCCACCAGACAGGAAGCTGCTGCCAGACGGACGTACAAAGTCACAGGAAGTCACAGGAAGTCAGTGGTTTGGGGCATGTCACTGCTAAAGAGAGATTTTTGTTTTTGTACAATCTGATGATTGGGTCAGTGACATCTCCTTTTGATGATTTGCTTCCAACCAGGGATGTTAACTATGCCCTCCATTTTCAGACACAAGGGCAGGGCGATATCCAAACCACTGGAACTTTCTACACTGGCATTTTTATCACCTCTTCAAAGGCCTGCAGGAGTAATGAGGGGGTTTTGTGGGGGGGTGGCTCTGGTAAATATAGGGCCCTACGATGGTGAGAAGTGAGGTCTGAAGGAGGTTTCACATTCACAGCAGGCCGTAATAAAAGAGAGAGGACTCTTTTTTCAGCACAGGGTAGGGTGAGGCACACCTAATTAAGACAGAGATGCTTTAACCGCCAGTGAAAACACATGGCTGAAAAAAGAAAAGCGGGGAGGTAGGCAGGGAAAGAGAGGGGAAATTTTAGCCTGAGGATTGGATAACACTGGGGCTCTGCTGTATGAGAGATCTTCCTTTTCTGTTGAGCACTTTTCTGTTCTATTCTGTTTAGGCAAGTGGCAGAAAGCTAGAAAAAGAGAGCAAAGAAATACAAGAATCCTCAAAATGGCTCAAAACATTCCACCTCAATGATAAACAGAGAAATACAATTTTCAATATCAAATCATGACACTAAAATCTCAAAAAGGAATAAATAATATAAATCCCTTCACCTCAAAAGAAGCTGAGCCACAATGACAAATGAAATAAATTTAGTTTGGCTTTTGCTTGAGTATTTGCCCAAACTTGGCTGAACAACAAAACAGACAAAAACGTGTGACACCTTAAAGAGGCAATTATTTGGATTTTTAGCCCTTCACAAAAACATGGCTTCTTCTCTCCTGATATTAATCTGCTAATTGCAATTTCCAATCCAATATTAGTGCTCTCTTATTAATGAATTTTAAAATCTCTATACCATAATGTGTGGCTTCATTGGAAAAATTCCTAATGTAAAGTAAGATGGAGCCAAGTATTGGCAGCATATCCTATTGATGCATCCCTACAAATGACATAATTTGCTAGAATTAGAAAGTAAAGAGGCCGTCATGTGTTAGGCCTGGTTGGGGTTGAGCATCAAACCTAAACACTTGTCTGTTATGTCGGCAGCACTTGGTGTCAGAAACAGTCAAGAGTCTGGCAAGGAATGTCTTGTCAAATTTGTAATCATGTTTATTCTTTGATCAAATAGTCAAATAGACTTAAAACTTAATTCTGGGCAGCACAGTGGTGCAGTTCCAGGTTCAAACCCCAGTTTGCCAGGGGGTTTTCTAATTGGAGTTTGCATGTTCTCCCTGTGCCTGCATGGGTTTTCCCAAGCTTCTCAGGCTTCCTCCCACACTCTAAACACATGCAGGTTGGGTTAACTGGTGACTCTAAATTACCAATAGGTGTAAATGTAGGCGTGAATGGCTGTTTGTCTCTATATGTCAACCCTGTGATAGACTACTGATCTGTCCAGGGTGTACCCTGCCTCTTACACAATGTCAACTTGCATTGGCTCCAGCCCCCCATGACCCCCAAGAATAAGTGGTATAGGTAATGGGAGGATTAATCATAATTTTACAGTTCTTTTATGTAGTCAAGCTCTGTATGGCTGATCGTGTCTAGAAAACATTTAACATTTGGAAATATTTCTTATACTATTACTCAGGTTTCAGCACTGGTATCTAAAATATTACAGCAATACCCATCCTTACACCTGGTGACAAAGGAGTGACAAATTGAGGGATAAATTGATTGACAGCAATTGCACCATCTAGATGACACACAACCACCAGAAATTTGGTGTCATCTTTGGTTCAGCTTTCCACCAGTTTTCCTCCAACAACTTGAGATCATCAGTCTAAAAGGTTGGCAGAACCATTTGTCTGTTTGGCATGAGCCAAAAAAAAAAAAACAGTTTGGTTTCACTGCTGTGGCAATAAGTCAGCCTCTTTATTTTATTTTCAAATGTAGAGGACAGTGCTGACTCTGTTAGAGCTCTGAATGACATACAAAGAGGATTTTCTACATGCAGTCTTGTGACAACAATTACAAAAGTCACATATAGAAGCAAAGTCACAGTAATAATCATGGTAATTCTCTCTTCAAAGTGCCACATACCAAGGTCTCAGACGGATTGGTTAAAGAACATCCGACATACAAATTTATCTAGAAATTAGCAACTAGAATTTGAATTGATAATATAATTAATCCCTTATGATGTTTTAATTTAAAAGGTCCTGCCAGCATCATTTTCTGTAAATCAACCTGCTACACAACAACCTGTACAGCTGCATCAATCTCATCCACAATGGCCTCTTTTCTGTTGCAAGTGCAGAACAATGATGCCTCCATTCTCAATCACATCACATTCAAACATTACTACTACTTTTGCTGGGGCTTAGTGCAGTGAAAAGGTCTTTGTAGGGATTCAAAACAAAGAATTAGGACCACATATCTACCAGCCACAGTGAAAACTATTCAGAACAGTGCCAAAGCACAGCGCAAAAACAGTCCAGAATTCAGCTGTGTGGGTGAAAATGCTCCTTTAGAGCACCATTGAGCTGCTATGCACAAAGCTATGGGATTACGATCCATAAAGAGTAATTCAGTCAAAGCCTAAAGTCAACAGTAACTGCACAAATGCTGGCTCACTCCTGGGTGAGCTGTGCTGCTGAAGGAGGCAGGCTGATTTGGCTAAGATTAGTTGTTAGCATAGCACTGCTGGTGGATGTAACTGCTAAAATGTACTGCTAAAATCAAGCTACTGAAAATACACCCTCCTCTGGGTTTTGTTTTTGTCTAAATTGTTTACTTTAGCCTCTATGCTAATATAACTAATGAGCTGGTAATATGCTGGTATTGTGGTAAAAATTGGTTCTTGATATGCTGTTCATAGAAATAGTGTGTGTAGTGCAGCCTTTGTTTTCAGGTGGCTAATATTTGGCTGGAGGTTCTTCTAATAATAGTATATCGCCTGCTGACCTGGATTCAGCTCCACCCAACCTTTTCCTTCTGTCAACATCAACCACAACAGGCTGTTTGGCAGGTACAGTAGGCTGGTGTGTGTGTGTGTGTGTGTAAGCATGAATACAAATTATAAAGAGAAAGACTTTTGTGGTTTAATTTTCCCTTTCATAAACTTATTGTAAGATACATGCAACAAGTTGTATTTGTTTGTATTAGCCAGTTCCCACCCAAAAAAGACTTTTCCTCGTAGAGCAAACATGGTCAATTTTTTTTTCTCCTCCAAGACAAGAAGCCATGCAAGTTGTGATGCGCCACACAACAGCAGCAGACCCTCCTCCCTCTCAACATACTGACCCACAATTCATCTCTGCTGCTGCACTCTATAAATAGATCGAGATTTAACCTGCAGCAAGGGAGAAAGGGAGGGAGGGAGAGAATGAAAGGGCAGCACAGGGAGATAAAGAGGGATGAGGGCAGAGACAAACATGAGTAGAGGTCTTCAAGCTCCACTCTGACAATTTTGATGTTCATGTATCTGACTTGTCTTGATTCATACTGCTCGCACAGATGTATCTTATATCTGGAAACAATGTGGAGTGCCAACAAAGTTGAAAAGACCTGCAAGTGATCAACAGCCACAGGAAGTCACATCCATCTGTCAAATTAGACAGACAAATTAGCTACAGAGCAGCTTTTTTGAGGCCTTTCTGCTTCATTAGGTGACTGTAGACATATGAGAATTATGGGGAGAAAAACAGGTCAAAAGATCAGGAAACATCCTCTCCTTTATAAAAGGGACAGTAAAAACTAGAGGCACAGTGACAACATGACAGATCAGTCTGCACCAAGGTTAAAAAAAGGACGACACAAAGAGGGATTTGACAAGTCCGTCTGCAGCTAATCAGATATTTCTGTTATTCATTAATCTATTACATAATTATTTTCCTGAATCAATTTACACTTTGAAATGTCAAAAAAAACAACACATCCCCAGGAAAATATCAAGCTGAAATCACTGACTCAGACTGACAAGTGGTCACATGTGCACATACACATGCACATCCATACATGCAACCTTACATGTTTTAACTGATTAATTTAATTGATTTAAAGTGTTCATGCAGTATTTTTCTCTTTATGCTGACAAGCAGAAACACTCAATGTCACTTGTGTAAAGAGGATCAAATGTAAGATTTAGGAGCTGCAGTGAGAACACAGCCAGCAAAGAAAACGGTTAAGTCCTCCGTTCTGCTCTGTCTGATAATCCCCACAGCCTGGCTCCTCTCATCTGACAACACAAACCCTCCACCACTCCATACTGGAAAGCCTGGTATGATTTATTTAGCAGTGAGGGGAGAGTTGGGATTACAACAGAGGAGGAGGAAGACAGACTGATGGAGAGAGCCTGAATCGTCTGCCTAGTGAAGCGACAGCAAATCCTCCTCAGGTCTTCAGGTTTTCACTCAGGTGGGCTTGCACCAGGCTTGCATCATCCACCCTACATCTGCCCCTGGTTCATTTTTAACTTCAGGAATGATGTCATCCACTTGCCCTCTATGCTCCCGCCTCAGCCCACATGGCGTGACAGCGGGACAGCATGGCTGGCAGAGGGACAGGCCGTACTGTAACCATCACATCCGACAACAGACACCCTGCCTGCCGCTTCATCCAGACAGTGAGCCCCAGACTGGCTGAGTCATTTTGAGTGTAAACACAGGGAAGCAAATCCAAAAATGCTGCTTTGAAGTGACTGAGAATACTTGGTGCAATATCCATTCTCTTCAAATCTAAAGTAATTTGATAATAAGGGAACTGATGGTGATTTTCTTTATCAACTAATCTCACGATTGTTTTCCAAATGAATCCATTTACAATGTGAAACAATGGAGAAAAATAACTATAATGATTTCCAAAGGCCCAAGGTACAGCTACAATTTTTTGTTTAGTTGTACCTGAAAATAATTCCTAGGAGACAGGGTTGACTTGTTACAACACACCAAAAGTTAGTGCAAACTGATGTGTGAAATCCTTCACCAAGCCATCCACACGGACCCTAATTTACATGGATGGTTGATAGATTTTCAAAAAATGCTCCCTTGTGTGTACACATACATGTAAAGCTGAATTTCTGTGAGCGTTTACTATCTGGCTGACACAAACTGATCGGACCTGAGGCTGAACCTGAGGTTTACCACATCACAGTACACATACTGGAGGTCATACCTTCAAACCTATTGACCTGAAAGAAAAACTACAGCATCACTTTGCCATTAACACCTCTACTAAAAGTGTTAACCTTTTACTGTCCAAGGCCTACAGAGCTCATCAGCTGAGTAGCCAAAAATAACCAGCAATCCCAGCATGCCTCACAAGTTACCATGGGATCACACAACAGGGGAGGAGGGTGTAAACCAAGGGTTTGATTAAATCACATGGTGGAGGAAGAATAGGAGGAGAAGGGGTAATGGCAGTAAGACAGAAAAAGAAACAGTTTGAGAAAAGGGAAACGAGGGCAGTTACAGAGTGATTTCACTGCAGAGAGATGACATGATGATAAAAGATAAACAATAAGCCCTTTGGCTTGACTGAGAGATTTACAGTGTGTGTGTGTGTGTGTTTGTGTAGTGTTTTATGACTAGGCAGATCTTCTATTAATCCAGGTCTTTTATTTTGTCCTTTACACTGTTGACAAAGTGCCAGACTGGATGCTTTTGCTGCTCGTAAATATGCATACATGTGTACTAAACACACACACACTCTCTTCTTCCCCCTTGTAGTCATGTCGAGTTTATTTATAGAGCTAAAATCACAAGTTTGTCACAAAGGGCTTTACAATCTGTACAACACAAATGACCCTTAGATGTTCAATTTTTCCACAAAACTGAAAAAAAAAAAATAGTTTTGCTTTGTTTTGCCTAATCCATACATATGAATTAGTAACAAAATGTTACTAATAATAAATAAAATCATTCTGCACAAACTCATTGCCAGTTGTAGTCACGATTCAGTAAGGTGCTGCCTTGCATATCAAAAAGCTTTCAGATGGTCAGTGGGTTGTTTCTGTGAGTGTTTATTTGGCTTTTTATGACTTTTCTAAGTGTGAAGGCACCCTATGCTCTGTGAAGCAGCCAGTCACAAGTAGGACAAGTTACAGTATGTAGGGCAAAGTGCACACACCGAAGCACTCAACACCCACCAGCTCCTCTCATCAATGCCACTCTTCCTGCCATTGAAAGACAAGTGCATGACAGGGCAGAAAGGTCTTCATTGCACCAAAGGAAACTTGTGTCAAAAATTATTTCCAAAAAGAGACAAAAACTTAAACAACACCAGTCAATTGTCATAATATAAGAACATTCTATTCAAATTCTATTATAAATATTATAAAAAAATCACACATTTTTTTCATGTTGCTCCTAATATAGTAGTCACAGAAAAAAATATAATCATTAATGCACCTCTATGAATATTCCCCAAAACCTCCTCAGAGACAGGAGAAATGTATGTACAGAGGAGACAAACATTTCAGACCAGAGTGCAGTGCAACAAAGGGGCAGAAAAAGAAACATTTTAAGTTGAACCCCAAGAGTCTCCAAAATGGGCAGTATTGCAGCAAATAGGCAATCATTCAAGACAGATCTAGGTGGGGTCAAAGTTATTTCCAAAGGGCAATGAACACACAATCACACACACAATTCAGCTGAAGAGGTGCTAATATCACCTTGCAGACTCACAAGTTCAAGTTCAAATATGCTTCACATTACATTTCTTCATACAGCAATTCCTCACAGTGCATGTCAAGTTTATGTATGTTATTGTATTTTTCAACATAAAAAGATACCAACACAGTATCTGTATCCCAGGTCTATACTTTATCCTGGTTTGTTAAGTATACACCACATAATAATGTTACATCTATTTTAGTGGTTAGAATAGCAGAAATTAGGGCAGCATGATGGTGCAGTGGTTAACACACTCGCCTTGTTCGGACCGGGGCTTTTCTGTGATTGGTTCCAGCACCCCATTGACCCTCAAACGCAGTATAGATAGATGGATAGATGAGAGGAATAGCAGAAATTAGTGTTGCAGTTTCGAAATTAATCATCCACAAATAGTGAGCAAAGATTTAATTCCATGTGTTTTTTTTTTTTCAGAGCTGACAACAGAGTTTTCTATTATTACAGATTTTTCAGTATTTCATAGCAGTGACATGGTCCTTTTCTCTTATACAGAGGGACATAATAAAAATTTTCAGTGCATGTAACTGCATTTTAAATTTTAAATGTGTCCGCTGTGCATGTGTTACATTCTTAGAATTACTATGTAGTGTGTAGCTAGGACATTTCTTATCCACATTCACAGGTGTAGCAGTCAGTGCTATTCACAGACATGTCCAGACTTGTTCTCAAGACTTAAAGAGACAGATGTGCAAGGGGGAGCATTTTCATAAAACAATCAAACTCTGTCTACCAGTTAGATTATATTTTTCAGCTCTCTTTTACATCACTTGGACCTGAAGCCAGAGATAACTGATACAGAAAGGGTAAACAGTCAAGAGTTTTACCTTGAATTATGTCAACGTGATCAGTTGAGCAACTATACAGAGTAGAATTTCCAGAGCAACAAATCTTAGCACATTCATAAAATATAGACTTTCAGATTGGTTAAGAAAATTCCTTAGGTTTTACACGGCATCAAGGCATTTAAAATGACCTTTTTTGAAGCAAAAAGCAACCTTATGGCATCACAAATCTTTAATACTTTGGAAATCAACCGCAGAGTACACAAAATAGATTAACCACTGCTAGTAGTTCTAAAATATGCCTATGTATTGCGTTTACATTGACATTGAGGAAAGGCTATTAAAATCCTGTCCTCTCTTCTTAGATGTAATATACAAAAGACTAAACAAACAAAACACCATACAAAATATCATAAAAATTTGGCTGAATGTGTACCATGTAACTGTACGATTAAGTAAAAGTAAATAAATATTAAGAACAACATAGTAATTGAGGTTATAAACCAAAATTAGAGTTAAAAAGGACATAAATATTAGATTGAGGGATGTGGGTCAAAAAATATGATTGGAACTTCCCTCGTAATTGCCTTGTTTGATCGATTGATCTAGATGTGAGAGGACACATGACATCTCTGCAGCATCAGACACTACAGCTTATTTAGCCAGATCCCCACCTTTTACCAAGCTGAGTGTTGCACTGCTAAACGCTTTCCAAACCAGTCTCCAAAGCAACCTGGTGAACCAGGGATGGGTTGGGAGTGTACAGGCTGGTAGCAAAACAGTGGTAGGAGGGCAAAACTGCCAAATCTGACCCTACAATGACCCATGTACCAGCTGCTGTCAACATGCCCGGGGCAGAGCAACAAGCATCCAACAGCTAAACACCCACAACAACAATAAAAAAAGGTGACTTCTTCACAGACTGTGCCTGCCATGATTGCACATACACCACAGGAGAAGGGTGTGTGTAATCGGCAACAACTGTGAGTGATGAGGTATGTGTTTGAATCAAGTGGTGAGTGAGACACAAACAGAGATACAGAAAAACAAAGTAACAGAGGAGGATGTACAAATAAGGAGATGCTGAGTTTGTGTATTGTTTTTTTTTTTTAGTTTTTTAGGGGCATTTAGCATCATCGTTTCTGTAGGATCCCAACAGGGACAGAGATTAATATAAAGTGACAAATAATCAATCAATAGATATTTTTATAGCTCAGTGGAAACATTTTGTTCCAGTCTTTCCATATATGCACAACAGAGCTGCTTACAAACGGAGTGAAAGTTTATCACACTAAATGATCATATACTGACTGTTATATTTTCATTTCTATTAAACAAAGATGCTTTGTAATTTATGTACTTATTTACAATAAATCCCCAGCCCAACTCTGATAATTGGAAATTATTTCTAGTTTTTCTAATCTAGTAATGTGATTTTATGGTTTACATTTCACCTTGTTAAATGTCATTTTTGAATCTCTAGATAGATAATATTAGGTACTTTACTAATGGCTCTGACAATGCTGATGTTAATTAACAACTCCAGGCTCTTTAACCTGAACGTACTTTGTGACTTAACAAGTTGATAACCAGCATCATAAGACCGCTTAGCCAGACTGCAGTTGTTAAGTTTAGTGAATCCAGATAACAAAAAGACATCCTGGGTATGTTGAACTTGCTCCGTAATGCAGGCCTCTGGATTCTTACCAGGAACATTGAGATTCATGGTTGGCACCATAAACCTCAAGGCCACTGGGGCACCTTAGGCTGGGTATTGTTTGGAAATGTCCAGCACTGGTTTTCAAATCTGAGTATTTTTTAAATTCCTTTCTGTAAAGAATATCAATAGTTTTTTCAAAAGTTATTTTGACTTTGATAAGGAAATCAAAGATTAAAGAACAAGTAAAAAAGGCATTCAGCTGTTGAATCCTAAAGACACATTTTGGTCGACACTGAAAAAGTATTAAGTTTCAATAACCAGCAGCATGGTTTTCCTTTCCCCAATTTCTCACTTTGGTGGAGGAAGGCTAGCATAGTCTTTGTGCTAAGTCTATAGGTACAGAGGACCCATCCTTGGACAGGATGCGCAGAGATGAAAGTGATTTCTACTATGACTCTGAGGGCAAACAAGGAAATGTCCCAAAAATGTCAGACTGTTCTTTTAACAATTAAAACTCAGTTCCAGCAGCTTCTTCCTTCCTGCACAAGCAACTGCTGAAGTCTGTTTGATTTATTATATCTGCCTAGTAACACAATCTCAGAGTCACAACAACATCACCTGCATTTGTGAGGTTTTTCCAATTGTCAGCAGAGGTGATGTGAAATCCTTGTATCTTCAGTTTAGATTATTATTTTCACCTTATCTGAAGGACTACATGTCTCTGTTCAGTCTTAGAGAATATCCTTAGCTGATTAAAACCTTTAAAACTCACTATGTCAACATGAACATGAATCCAAAAAATAGGGTAGCTGATATTTGTAGCTCCTGGTATCATCTGACAGGTATGAATTGTAAAATTCATTCACTTGGACTTTATAATGGTTATCTAACTATTGCAGAGGATTAATGTAGAAAATAGTACTACTTTTAACTGTGTCTCTCTTGACTATCTGTGTTTTCAAACCCTTCAGTACTCATGGGAGTCTGCCCGGCTACAGGAGGAAGTGCTCTTAAAACTCTAACCCAATCACAGGCCTGGCTTCTGGTCAGCTGGCTGAGGTTCACCACTGTGGCCCAATCATAGGGCAGGGTTTGTGGTCAGGTGACAGCTCAGACCAGCTCACAATGTTTTGAAGCAGATGAAAACAAAAGCAAATGAGGCTGTCAGTAGTCCCAGCCAGCTGCCTTGCTGTGAGCATGGCTAAACGAAGCTACAGAACTCCATGAAAGAAAAACAGGATTTATTATCAATACAGCAACAAGTGTGTGCTGCCGTGTGTGTGTGTGTTGTTGTTGTTGTGTGTGTAGAGGAGTATAGTGAAGAGAAAGACATAGACAATGAATGAAAGGTAGGATAGCAAGTAGACAAAGGATGAAAAGAAAGTTCAGACTTATACTTTGAGCAGAGTAAAACCATTTTAATTAGCTGACCTCAGCTCATGGTGTCAAATAAAGAAAAATATTCTACTGTTTACTATTAATGTTTTTATAGTACTTCTGTTTTGGGCTGAAAAAATTAGTCAATTTATCAATTAGTAATTTTACAGGAAAATCATGTGTGGTAATGAACATATATTTGCCTTTTGGACTCCTGGCTGGACAAAACTCTGGAAATCTCAGACATCTGGAATGAATTCAGCCTCTTAAATGTGAAGATTTGCTGCTTTTCTCTGTTTTATATCATTTTAAATTGAGGATGTTTGAGTTTTGGGCTATTAGATGGACAAAACAAGCAATATGGTGACATCACCTCAGACTCTGAGCATGAATTGTTAGTTGTAGCCCTGAAATTCAATTTTCAGTGCTACTGGGGACAATACTCAGTTCTGATACAAGATAACTGTACGTTGAGTTCAAGTCTGGCATCTCAGATAGATACTGGACCATTCACCAAGCATTTAGATGATGACATAGCTGGCTGCATGTACTCCACCTACACTCTCAAAACTTAATAAAAATTATTTTAACCTGGTACTATTGTACATAAACAATTAACCATGACTCCTCCACTGCATGGCCTACTAATTTGCCCAATTACTGATGTTGGGGGATTGTTGGAAGAAATACAGCAGCAGCAACATTTAAAGAACCATGTGTTTTTTCAGTTTTAAAAATTGAGGCAAAGACAAATGAGTGGTGCAGATGTATCACAGCTATACTGACCACGTGGCTCTTTCCTCAAGAAGAGAAGTTTGGTATTGTAGCTTTGAACTACAACACAAATGTCTCCTTCAGGTCAACAATATGCACTTCAAGACTTAAGCTTGTACCCAGTACAATGACCCAGTAAACAACCCCACCACTCAATAGCAGCTTTGTTTTCTCTCTCCAGATGGCCACCATACAGTAACTGCCCTCCAACACCACACACACACTCACAGAGTCCACCAGTGTCCACCTGCTTAAACCAGAGAAGCTCAGACAGGCCAACAACTGTCATTAAGAGCCTCAGCCAGACGCTGAGAGTTAGTTGGCACATGTGTGTGTGTACATCCTGGGGGGAGGGGCTATAATAAGCCAACGGGAGGAACACTGGGTTGTGCCTTTATCTGGCGGGCCAGTTAGTCAACATCTTATTCAGTCGCATTAGCCAGACCCAGATTCACTGGGCAAGGCCCAACCAAAGACTTTTCTCAACCCTGGAAAATACATAATTTCTTCTCCAAACAGGATCTCAATCTCAAAACAATTCTATATCATCAAGCTCATCATCTTCTCTCATACAATCAATGCTCAAATAAATTAAAAGCCATGGGAAAAAATTGATAACAGCTGGGCAACATAATTGAAATCAATACCCAGTATTGCAAATGCATAGAAAAATCACATAAAATAATCCACTGAACCATAAGCTTCAATCGCTCATCCTAACTCAGCAAAATCTTGCAAACATAAATAAAAAAAGACATTATGGTGATGTAATCATGATTAACTTTGCTCAAAGTCAGAGAGAGAACTCTATGAACTCTATGAAAGAATTACATTATTCTTCTCAGCCTTTGGGAGGGAAAAAGAGTAGGTGTCTGCAATGAACAAAGATGTGGAAACATCATTATGGATATACACTTATGATTTCATAGTGGCTTTTAGCTGCAGGTATGGGTTTTAAGCAAAGAATATCCCAAACCAGTCTGTTTATTAAGCCCTAGTTTACATTAGTCAGTAAAGGTGCTTTTATGTTGTATGGCAACAGTTAGAGAAGATACACAAGGTAAGCTTCCTACAGCAAAATAACACCTTGAAATGAAAAGTGAAATCATCAGCACAGATATTTAGCATCATGAATAACCCCCATTTATTAAACACAAAATATGAGTTGGGTTCTTTGGAAACCAACTCAGAGCACGTGGCGCCAAGTTGCCGGCCATTTTGGTTCTTAACAGAGAGGCATTCAGTGGGTTTTATCAGGCAGGAGCAGGTCACAGATAACAGAATGAAGGGGCCGTTGTATAAGATGCTATCTAGTGCTGTGGAAAATCAATAAGGGTGGAGTCCTGGGAAGAAAGAGAGGGTAAGGGAGAGAGAGAGGGATGAAACACATCTAGAAACACTGGACACACATGACTGAAGCTTTGACCTTGGAAACATGTATTTGTGTGTCCATGTGTGAGCATACTCAAGACTTGACTATTTACCTGAGAAAATAGGATGGAAAACTGATGAGACTTTCTAAAAGATACATTTATAAAGAAAAATAATTTGTATAGACAGTGCTGCAGCTGGGGCTTCTTTTTTATTCCTAAAAAACACTTCTAACGGTGTTGCTACATATCATTAGTGCACTATTGTAGCTAACACATTTTCAACTCTGAATGGAGATATCACTTAAACCCAGCAGCTGCATTTAAGAGACAAACTCTTATTGTGTCCTTACATACCACATTACCAGTTCCCACTTTAAGACTCTGGTGTGCAGCTTTAAGTGGAAGACTAGATTTACTGATTCCCATCTGGTTTAAAGTACATGCCCCCAGATGACAACCAATGAGCCACATTTTAAAAAAACACCTTATTTACATCTTACATTTCACTTACCTCTTGTTTTTTATTACCATGGTTAAAATGCTATGCTAACAGGAGGAACCAGAAGATGGCTTTTATTATATTATTATTTATTTTATTAGGCTTTCCTTTTAAAGAGTAAGTGCTGATGCTTGTTGAAAATGTGATATAGTGCCAGCTCTTTAACATCAGATGGATCTGTATGCTGGATAATCCATTTTCCTGTGACTGACTGAAGTTTTCCTGCTGCTTCTCCAACTGGACTTCAGTTTTGGTCACATGGATGTTGAGTATTTAGAGGTTGTGGCTCGTCAGCAGTTAAAGTAGCATGACTGATATAACACACAGGAAATATTAAGCAAGCTGAAACAAAAACAAAAATCTCTCAATCACCAAGGAATATTACTATTTATAGAAACTTTATGCTCAGTGCTTACCAGTGCCCATTTGTGAAGTTGGAGTTAACAAACTGGATTCTTAGAAACCTGCATTGTTGTGTCTATCAGCATGTGTACTGGTCAGTGTGACTGCAGCAGAGGACCAAAAGAGCAACACAAAGGGATGTCTGTCTGTAACAGGAGACATAATCAACCGAATAAACTACTAATGGCCTTCCCTCTAAGTCAGACAACAGCTTCCTCACACAGAGAAACAATCCCACAACCTCAACTTCCAAATTACATTTCAGGCATGTAGCTGACACTTTAATCCACAAAGATGCACAATGAGAACCACTGAAACTCACAGTTTATCGCTAAACTATCAGTAAAGTCACACAGTGTAGCCAAGAGACAGCTCCATGAGAATTAGGTGGACATTTCTGAAGCAGAGTGGAAATCAAACTTAAAAGCCTGGCAGAGTTAAGGCCAAACTTTTCTCACTGATGTAAATTGGACAGAGATGAGTGAAATTTGACTAAAAATGTCATGTAAAATAATTAATGATTGTTTTTTTCTGGGAATATGTGGCCTTTTTCTATTAAGAAATGAGAAAACATGAGGAACAAGAAGAGGACAAAGAGAGGGAAGGAGAGGACATAAAAGAGGAAGAAGATAAGGAAGAGGAAGGAAAAAGAGGAAGCAATATAACTGGACATGCTGGCTGGGATATTCAACAGAAAATTAGAGACTGACATCCCTCACGTGGGGAAAAGGATTTTCATTTTTAACAATTAAAAGTTCATTTTGAGATTTTAATATGCTGCCAGGCATCTATCTCCACCATCTCACAGCAGATATGAAGATAAATATGTTTACTGATCTTAAATCTTTAATAGTCTGTGGGCTTTTCAGAAACTTTACTTTCAAAAATATGAATATATTTTTCTGCAAAATATCTTAACTCACTAAAAATTGGCAAAGTTGTAATTTCAGTATGGATATATGAAAAGAAAATAAAGTGACCAGACTATGAATCTGACCAGACATTAAATGCCAGGTTTGAGTATACATTTTGTCAGTGAGGTTTGGTAGCCAGCTGTAGCTGTAACAGTAAAAGCAGTAAAAGCTTTCTGGTTTTGTTTTCATGTTCATGGAAATGTCTCAGCAACACCTTACATAACTAACAGAGAGCGATAAAGTTAATGCTCCCAGTCTCTTCAGCATCACTGCCTCAATCAGCGCTGCAACAACAAGCCATCTGTTTGCACTGTCTGCATGCATCCATCACTCCACCCAATACAACATTAACACATACTGTAGGTGAGTGTATTATATAACTACCTTTACAGAGGCTAGCAGATACAAAACAAAACAATAAAAGGGGTAATTTGTTAATTATTAAGAATTAGGAATTATTTCATAGAGAAGACAGTGTCAGTGGAACTAACACACAGCTGATGCTGCCATCTAGATTTACATTTCAGTTCTGAGGCATTTAGCTGAGCCTGAGAGATTGTAGGTGTTTAACAGTGAAACAAGATTCTACATCATCAACATTATGATGGAAATTTCCAATAGTTTTTTCCAGATTATCTGAAGGTCTTTCAATACATGCTCCTTTACAGTCCAGTCCCAAATATATTCGGCTTATAATGACATAATCCGAGAGAAGCAGCAAATCCTAACATTTGGGAAGCTGAAACCAATGAATGTTGGCATTTTTTGGTCAATAAGTATCTTCAAGAATAAATCAATCACCACTGTCATCTACTTCCTGTCATTCAAATAACTGCTTAATTGTCTAATAGTTTCACCAATATATTGTATCGTAAAGACCATAAATATAAATTGTATTGTAATTGATATTAGAATCACTAATTCACTCTTCTCAATTAATGATGATATAACAATAACACTTGTAGGTCCAGTTTAGTTAGTGAACAATGCATACAGTGTGTGATGTGACAAATAGCTAATTTAGTTGCCAACATTATATGATGTGACCACAGAGCAAGTACTGAAGGTGACCATTTTGTAAAGAGTACAATAATACTTTTTGAGGCTTTAAATATAATTTCACACATTAAACAAATTGTATATTTCACCACTGTCAGACACAAGGGATAAAATAGCATATTATAACATTAACATCTAAGTGATCACATGTAAAAAAAAAAAAAAAAGTGCAAATGCTTGATAACTGAAGATCAGTTGGTAAATTATTTTAACACATCTTGTTCTTTAACATTGATCCCTCCCTCCTTTTCCCATCCATGCCTGCTGTCTCATTACAGTTGCCATGGTGCCTTCCATCAAACCCCCCACCCCCACCCTCAAACTCCTTCTCATCCTCCTGAGAGGCACGTGACCAGGGTCGAGCAGGAGGGATGCGAGAAGAGCAACAACCTTCCTCTGCTGCTCTTTTCTAGCTTCTTCCTTTGAATCCATCCCTCATTCTCAATGCTCTTTTCCTCTACTGCGTAATCCAAACATCTCTGTCCTCGTTCTCCTCTCATGGAAGCACCCTGACCCTTGAATTCCACATCGAGGATGGGCTTTAAAAATGGTTGGAGAAGCTTTTTTTCCATTTTCAACCAGGGTCAGGGGTGTGCTATGAATGGGTGGGTGGGCTCAAGGAGGAGGAAAAAGGCAAACAGAGAGCTCTTCTTCTGTCCACAAAACTCATGTGTAACAGTGCGTCTCAATAGCTTACTGTGAACTTTCAGCGCAATGATGTTTGTCACCAGCCTCTCCTGTCTCCTGTCTCTCACACTCCTGCTGCTTGCTGGCTAATAAAGCATAAATCCAGAAAGTGTGCTGTCAAAGGTAAAATCCTGATAACACAGGTGGATGGGATACTAGCTTATACGATGCACCCGTAGCACATTAGCAGGGGAAACAAGGCATCAAACCATATGACAGTGACAAGGTGATAAATCAGATGCAGGAGTCCTATGTTAATAGAACATTCACAGACGACTTCTTCTATACGTAAGAGTTTGATCAATCAACTTGTCAATTGCCATAAAATTAACAGACAATTCTTTTGATAAACAATTAATCCTCTAACTTATTTATGAAGCAAAAAATGTTTGTCTGGTTGTCTGGTTTTTCTCTGTTTTATAAGATTAAAGTTAAATATCTTTGGGTTCTTGACGGTTAACCAGCCACATGAAGATGTGATGAGCATTTTTTTTTACTATTTATAGACTGTAATGGATAAGCAATAATAATCAGACATCATTATAAACTGCCTGAAATCAGTGCTGTGCTCAAGGGAACACAAAAAATATCAAGTGTAAAGAGAAGGCAGTTACACTGTGATTCCTGAGCACAAACTCCTGTGTAAAAACAGGAGCAATGGATGCCAATAAATGGAATCTGTGCCAGAATTATGTCAAAAACCCTACAAATATGAACAAACAAAACACAGAAATCTTGCTGCCAATGTATGCATGTATCCACAGAGAATCGCCAGCAGCAGCAGCAACAGCACAGTCACTGCATCAGTCCACAGAGTAAGCATCAAAGAACATGACCCAGATACTGTCTGAGGCTGTGTCTTATTTTTAGCTTAACTGTAGCTAGCAGGCAGAGCTGGTCACTGCTAACAGACTCATTAACAATGGTACAAAGAATGTCAAATTTGTAACTATTATAACTTATAACTATAACTATTCTATGATTGCATTCTAAATGGATAGGATAAGACCAATTGGCTCCTTTTGTTCTACAGATAAAGGAGAGCCATTGAACTCAGCATTGAAATGTTTCCAACCTCTAGCATGTATTGGCATTTCTTTCACATCATGTGACCTTTGTCAAACAGCAGAAACTGCAGATACCTTTTTTACTCAAACTTAAACTTTTCTTACTCAGCTCATTAAGAATAATAAACAAACAATCAAGATAAGCTATAATTGTTTTTGTAATTTGTATTTCAAGCAATTAATCCTCTGAGTTCTAAAAACATTTAAGTTCTTCATGCTTTCAGGGACATATTACCATAAAAAGCAGCTGGCACTATAAGGATATGAATCACAAAAATATCAGATAAACCAGCTTGAAGCTCAGCATTGAAATGTTTCCAAGCTCTTAAAACTTGGTCAAAACATTTATGCAGTTTGAAGAAATAACTGTGGGTTCTGATGTTGGGCATTGGTGCATTTGTGGTGAACCTTTAAAGATTCAGTATTTGTTCATCAACACTGACAACAATGATTATGTGGAGCTGCGGGTGGGAATACAAAGCAGCACAACTTCGCTATCGTGAATCGTGATGAAGTCAGGTTCCTGTTGCTGCTATCAGTGGCAGAGCTTCCACTTCTTCTGTTTGGAAAGGTCACAGCAGATAACAGTAGTTTTGACTGTAAAGTAAAATTTCCCAGCGGAGGCACAGCTTGCTTTACTGCTGCTGTTGTTGACGATTGTGGCCGTGCTTCACTTCCTGTGCTGTGAAAGGTCACAGCAGACACGACTAACATTCCAGTTTGAATAGCCGGAAGGTCGGTGAGCCAGCTTTGCATGAGTCTATTCCTTCTGACAGCTTTGTAGTTCCTCCACTTTACAGAGTAGGGACCAGCCTATAAATAGCTCCCCATAGAATGGGAATAAGTAGAAAACAATAGAAATTGAAGCTGTATGTAATACTTGGCGTCTGATTTTCTTCTCATATATTTTTCTGTTAAAGCAGCTGACAGCCAATGATTTGGGCTGATTTCTTCTTTCTTTCTATAAAATTGTCACTTATTAATAAGATAAGCAAAGGAAATCAAATGTCATTGCAGGACTGACAGTCTTTCTTTTGTAGCTGTGGCTGTCAGTACCAGTATTAACTTGTCAATATCCATTATTTAATGAAAGGCCAGTATTGTCCTGATAAACCAGATTTGTTAACTCACATATGAAGAAATCAACAAAATAATGAATCATTACTTGGTATGTGTACATTTCTTAAGCTCCAGATGTAGACTTACAGGAGGATAAAGTGAGGTAGAAGCCTGATATCATGTGCACTTAGGCTCGCATGCATCTGACAGATCTGCCATGCGTTCAGTGAAGTGCTGCGGTGCATTTCCTGAAGGACTTGCAGTGATGGTTCTCTGCTCTACTGATGACAGGCTGCTGGTGAAGAGCCACACCCAGCTTCTCTTTGTCAGCAATAGAGAAAAAAAGCATCTTTCCTGTTATCATGTCAGGATGAAGAGAAGTAGAGGAAATGAAACTGCTTTGAATGACAGTTTTTTTAATCTGTTTTATCTGCACATATTCTGCACATCATCCTCATTTTACCTCCTGTTTCCAGCTTTTCAGATGTGAGGATTTTCAATAATGCATCTAATAGTTGCAACCATATAAGAATATAAATGTTTCTGGCTGCAGCTGAGACAAAAATGGTGCAGCTTGGCAGTTAATAAAATCTAAAAGTTAATCACATTACACCTACTCTTGCTCATCTTGCTTATCTTGTTTCCTGTGAAGTCAACAAGAAATTAACAACTGCTTGATCTAGATTAGCAGAGTTCATACTGATGGTATTTGGAGAATAATGAATCACCAATACCAATTTAATGATGGGATATCAGCTGATTGATTTTACTAAACCAATAATCAATACTTCCCTATAATGCACAGCTGGATGCAGGTTAAAAATGTGAAAGAAAAGAGAGCACAACAGAGAGAGTTGTGGATGTTTTACGTATTTTTAACAGGACAAACATTTGTTTTACAGAGAACACCTCAGCAGACAGGCAGGCTTTATCTACAGTGCACGATATCCGACACTGGAGTTTCCCTGCTAAACTTCAGGAAGTCTTCAGAGAAATCCAAAATGACAGGTTAGGGGGCTAAGATTACAGCACAGTGCTGCAAAGTGAGACACTGCATACTCCACCTCTGATATGATGGAGGGTTCTCTCTGAACAGTTACAGAGCATTGCTTGGACCACCTGCAGTGCAATCTGACTGTTTTGTACATTTTATCTCCATTTATTTTAAATTAATTATTCTTTTCAAGACAGTGAAAAAGTTTTTCAGTGTGTTTTCACTTCAAATTCTTGTCTCATGATTAAAATTTTCACTTGAAAATACACATTAGTATACAGTGTAGAGTAGTATGATATGTAAATAATATATTTAGCATAAGTAGTATATAACTGTTAAGACTTAGGGTTTTTAGATGGAGAATGTTCATAATTAATAATTTTTTAAGTAACAGTGTCAGACATTCTTGATAGTTGCAGTGTAAATGCAAAGATTTGATAAGTTTTCTGTGTTATCTATCACTTAAATTGATTAAATTGAAGATTTTGGGGCTTTTTGGAGTGTTGGTCAGATAAATCAAGCAACATCAAGCTGAGCCTTTGGATTCTGGAAAAGAATCGGTAATCCAAGCAATAATCGTCAACAGATGAACTGCTAATGGAAACAATTGTTAGTTAGCGCTAAAATAATTCAAACTAATATTCTGTTTTGTTGGGCACAGAGATAGTGAAATAAATTCAAATAGTAATATTATTATTTTACTATTATTATGTTACTAAATTATCCCTAACTAAAGTTTGCTGTATTATTGCTATTTTGCTTTAAAATGTGCTCGTGTTGGCTAGTCATTTCAATTTTTGGACGCATGAGGAAACTTTTTTGTATTATTAACGAGTGACCAGCATCGTACTTCCACGTTAAACAAACATGCCCAGACAGTCCACTGAGGATGAAGTTGACGGTTAGTGTTTGTTTCAGTTAATCTTAGGACAAAATAGTCTGATGGTTAGCTAGCAAAACTCTTTTCTCAGTCCCTGGCACTGAAGGTCCAAGGAACCTATTGTTTTTGTAGAGATTATTAGGCCCTATTGTAATCGCTCCATTTATTAGGGCCCGAGCTGATTGGAACTGGTTGGACCAGATCCACTTCAAATTTTGTCGGGAAAGCCTTAAGGCCTTCATGATGACGTGATGTGAAAATTGTAGCAATTCACAGAAGGGCGCGCCCTGTGTCATGGCGAATTTTCGATCCTTCGCCATGACACAGGAAGTTAACTCACAAATAAATTGTCCAATCAGGCCCAAACTTCACATGTATGATATGGGTTCAGGCCTGAACACATCTACATGTTAATATTCATTAATTTTCAGGTATAGATAGCGCCACCTACTGGGAACTGGAAATAATATGATTTAGATTTTATATTATTGTACTCCCCCTAGCATGTTGAGCAGATCCACCTCAAAGTTGATCAGACAAACCTTAAGTCCCTCATGATGCTGGGGTGGGGTCTTTTTCTGTAACTGCTCTTCCTCTGTCATCTCCATCACCCTCTCTGTTTCTTTTTCTCTCACTCTCCTCATCTTCTCCAATATGTCTGGGCGTGGAGTGATGCAGTCTTTACAGTTTCATCTGGGTCAGTTAAAAAATTACACACAGGGTCAATTGATACTTACATGTTAAGGTGGTGTCTAGTGGTAGCAAAAGTGCACAGCTGTGTTGACCAGCATCCCACCAGTACCCCCGACAGGCGCAGGGTTGCGATGGTCTGATCAACGCTGCTTGCAGCTTTCATTAAGTTTAGGTTCTTTTATGTTATCTATGTGGGGGAATTTTTTTTGTTTGGTTGGTTGCCGTTTTTTTCCAGTCACCTAGATTGGTGATGTTTTGTCTTGATTAGTTATACAATCAACTGCCTTGTTTTGTTTTTAATTCAAGCTTTGTTGTAAAACAAGACAATTTTCCACACTGCAGACAATGTATTTCTTAACTAACTTTTTCATGGTTAAAAACGCAGCGACTGAGATAATACACATTAAGACAACTTACAACTATAAATTACAACTGTCCCCAATTGCATTGTCTAGCAATATTTGTTACTATCTGAAAAATACAAATAAGCCTTATTTGATGGCCATGTGGAAATGCATGGAAAATGGTGAGAGACAAGTGGAACTGAAACCATACTGGCAGATGTTTTCACTTAAAAGGTTAAAATTTGGAGGGTTTTTTTACAGCTTGATGTTTGAAATGTTCATGGTTCAATATATACTTTTCCAAACAATGTCCGGGGATGCTTCCAAGTCCTTCTGCATCCTTTTTTTAAACAACAAAAACACTTTAGTGATTAAAGAATGAGTTCTTTTTTCTCTCGTCTCGTCTTTCCTCTTTTTTCTATGTGCCTCTACCTCTCTCTATTCCCTAACCTCCCTTCTATTTTATTTTCCATCTCAACAGCTGTTGTCAGTGCACACAGCTGCAACAAGCCTCAGTCAGTCACACTCTGCAGCTATTTGTTAGCCTGGGAAACCCAACCAATGGGTAAGTGTTGAGGATCAAGTTCACATGTGCAGACCCAAACACACATAGGCATGCATTTTTGAGTCAGATGTTTGCAAGACAGGCATTGCAGACAAGGGAAGAAAAACTAAAAAAAAACAGCTTGGTTCATCCTCACTCAAACTCGCATGGCGCACATGGTTATGATTCGCTGAATCCTGAGGAACTAAACTAAAAATGTCAAGGTTAATTTATGTCCCAGTTCATCTGAGCATTTCTACAAGCACTTGTCCCCTGTTTTCATGAAACGTTTGCAGACGCCCTCATCCTCCCCCCAAGCCACAAAAAAACACAAATAAAGCAAACAAACCAAAAAACGAAATCAAGATGTGATTTCAGTGGTATTGTTTTCTTCCAGCACCAAAAAAGATCAAATGTTCCCACACAGCCGTCACTGTGTTTAACTATGAAGAGAAATTTCTTTGTGCACGCTGTGAGGTAATAGCAAAGCAGACGTTAAGAGGCTCGCCTGAGGGCCAGCCTCATTGTCCATAATTATAAAACCTGATTCAAAGTGACACTTGTCTCAGTAGTGGAATCATTCAGTGCTGCTGGTCACTTGTGTAATCCTCAGAGAGAAACATACAGTAGACCCTGAGATTGCCCTGTGCACACTGACACTGTATTGTATATGTGTATATAAGTCTATAAGATCTCAACTGTCAGCATATTCTTGCTTAAACTCCGTGGATGTTTTTTATTCTGAGTAGCTCTGATCATCGTGTGACAGAAAGAGTTACTTGCTCTACATGCATGAGTTTACAGCCAAGTGACGTCCAAACGATGGTGATTCAGCGTCAACATCTTACGACCTAATTCTGTTGCAGCAGTGCAGGTGAGTTATATTGCCTTCAGCTGTGCCTTCTCAAACTCCACGTCAAGGCCTAAAATGGCTCCTTATATATACTTTATGATTTCATGGAGCTATCATATGTCATACAACAAGTAAAGCTCAAAATAAATTTTCTGCACATTGTCTGTAGTCCACATGGACCGTCCATGGATGGATGACACCTGGGGCATGTGTGAATTTTAAATCAATCACTGATTTGTCTACAAGTGGGTGTTCTCATCATGAAGTGACAGAATCACCCCTGGCTGTGCTACATTAATGCAGCCTTCAGTGTCATATGGAACATCCAACTGATCTTGTTTCTACTGAAAGCTTAAACATATCCAGCATAACCAAGTCACAATTCAACACAATTCAAGGTAATTAAACCATAATTCAATGCTTATTCAACAAATGCTGGCTGTTAAACACTTACATGACCAACTCTTTAATACAATCAGTGCTCAGTGGTAGAAAACATAAATTTTGTGTACAAATTAATCCTGCAATAACTGTGGCAATCAAAGGGGTTTAGAATTGCTGCAACACAACACAAAAGAGAAAAGGCGCATGGCTCTATTTTCCAGCTACATGCAAATAGGAGTCAATTACAGCTGGACACAGCTTTGATTTGCAGTTCTTGGTGCACAAACATCTGCAGGCAGGGGTATCCAGTGGTGTGAATACTTGCAGGTCATTACCAGGGGAATATTTCCCACTGCTGCCTTCTGTCTCATGTGATGTTAAAAGGACATAATTCCAAACAAACTAATTGTCCTGCAGAACACACCAGTGTTCAGAAAAGCAAAAGCTTTGGTGAACTACAAAAAACACTGTGACATGGCATTAGTAAGCCACATACAAGAAGTAAATACACATTTCATCACACAGAGTGCTATGTATGATTGATTTCAAAACAGATGACATGTGAAAGAGCTCAGTAGAAGCCTAGAGTGATCCAGCAGCTCTGATCCAGTCCTCCTCTTTCTTTTGCTCTCATTTCTACCAGGCAACAGCAGGATGATGTCGCTGCTTGCTGCTCATCTCTGATGGAGCAATGGAGGCAGAAATCTGGGCTGCAGAAGCACCAGGTCTCCATCAACTGCCTTTACCACTGTGTGTGTATGTGTGATGGGATAAACAGGCCTATCCCCATTAATGAAGCACAGAGCCACTCCAGCAAAAGGCCTGCTGGGCAATGCTGTGCACAAATGCGCAATGAAACACCGCCCACCCAATGGCGCACAAGTCGGTCAGCGAGGTAAAAAGGCTGTCATGCTCGGATGGGGTTGGACTGATCAGTGCAAAGCAACGCGTGCAGCATGCAGGGAATATTTTACTGGGGTGTGGATGAGAGGATGATGGAGGGGGATGAGGAGGAGGAGGGACCTCCTTGGGACCAAAATAGGTGTACTGGGATGATGTTTGCATTGGTAAAATTATATATATATATATATATATATATATATATATATATATATATATGAGAGGCCAAAACGCTATCTGAGAGATAATCCAGTCCAGACTGCACCAGTCCCAAGTGAAGGACGGGAGGGGACGTGTTATAATAAACGTGTTCCTGAGACCGTGAGAGGGGAAAAAATACATAAATGCATGTTTGTGCTCCAGTTTCCGCCTGTTTGTTCTCTGGGTTGGGGCTTTAACACACACACACACATATATACACAACACACACACACACAGACAGATGGAGGCTCACACCAACCTTGTAGACTTGTCCATAGGTGCCATTTCCGACTACTTCCACCAACTCGAAAATCCCAGCAGGATCCTGTTTTTAACAAACAAACAGATATTAAAAGGCTTGATTAATTGATTCCCTGAAGTAATTACTATCGGGTTAGTTCGATGTACGAGCCGGCTGCGCCCGGTTTGCTGGCCTGCCATGCCAGCGGATATTAGACAAAGAAAAGCTACCGCAGGGCTGTGTCAACAACAGCACTTTTTGCAATATGACTGTGTTTTTATTTCTTAATGTGAAAAGATAATTTGCACCATGGAAACATCCCTGTGAAACACACTCACCCGCAGGGATGCCAGGTCTATATCCACCAGACTTTTGGCCGGAGAGTCGTTCGCCATTTTCGTAAAAAACGGTGATAACTAAGCGGAATAACGGCGTGTTTTAGATTCTCCTTCAAGCGGACGGTGTGTGTCTCATCCTCGGATGGTTTTATTTTTAATCCAGCTGGTGATATTTTCTTTCCAAGGCGTGTTTTTCCCTCTTTGTAATCCCAGTCAAAGGCTTCGCTGTCGCTACATACCGACCTACTGCCGGAGCCCTGCCTGCTCGCTCTCTCTCTCTCTCTCTCTCTCTCTCTCTCTCTCTCTCTCTCTCTCTCTCTCTCTCTCTCCTCCGTTTGTGTGTATGTCCCTCTGCCGCTATTCTCCGCCCTCTCTCCCTCGCAGTCTGTCCGTATGTCTCTCTTTCCCTCTCTTGTCATTCTCCGCCCCTTCTGTTTCCCAAACAGAGACAGCCCCAGACTTTTTGGGGGCCATGAACAGCTTTTGATTGCCCCCTCATAGCCAAAATGGGAAGTGCAAATTGACCAATCCTGCCTTAAAGTCATATGGAGCTCACACATGTAATTGACATGCACCTCTTATATATCTTAATTTAACTACTGGTGAAAATGAGTAAATAAATCAATTAAAAATAAATTATGAAACTTAGCTACTAGATTCTACTGGTTTTGCCAGTTTAATACATATCAGTTTTGTACTAACAGCCATATGCTCGCACTCTGAAGTCCAACATAACAAAACAGTTCAGTGCTTGCTGTTTTACATTTTGATTTGAATACTTTTATCATGTACATACGTAGTATTAACACAATTGTCTCTGTAAATTAAGTAAAAACACTTGTTGATTTCATACGTTATCAGCTTTACAGGTAGCCGACATCATTTGAAAGGTGCGCAACACCCAAAACTCAAAATTTCATACTAGATATATGCCAACGTCCAAACCCAGCTATACTGAGACATCCTAAAACTCAACCCTCCCAGCACCAACTACATATTGAGAAAAGGTGACTGCAGAGGTGGCTACCACATGGATACCACAGGAACTGTAACTGGTCAGTTTTAGAAGTTTGTGTCTCATCCTGCAAGTAAATGATGCAAGTGAAGATTTTGGGGGGTCAAGACAGAACTGAGCAAGTTGACAAGCAATGGTAGTGGAAGTATTCAGATCCTTTACTAAAGTAAAAGTATTAATATGCCAAACTAAAAATACTCCATTACCAAAACAGTATTATCAGTACTATCAAAATTTACTCAAAGTATCCACTCACAAAATATTTAGCCTAATATTTAAGATTTATGTATTTCAATGGCATGTAAGATCTCAATCCATTTTGATTACCCAGTTTTGACATAAACAAGCATAAACTTAACTAGATGCAGATTTGTCACTGAGCTACAGCTGTCAGGTAAAGGTCATTCAGGAAAAAATATAATATTTCCCTCTGAATTGTTCTGGAGTACAAGTATAGGCTCACACAAAATGGAAATAGTAAAGTACAAGTGCAAGAGTAAATAGTTACTTTCCACCACTGGTGGAAAATAAATCAACATTTTCTGCTTGTGTTTGTGTGAAAAATGAAATTACAAATCTTGTGCACATTGAAATACTTGAAAAAATGCACAGTGAATTATAATATGGAATTATAATATTATCAGATAGGCTTACTTTACTTTTACTTGTGTATTTACATTAAGTATTTTTGTCCTTCTCTTTCTCTTCACATATTCTTCTCTCTCAGCCCTTGTTTATATTTCTGCCTCTGTCTCTCCATCAGACAGATACAGAGCAATTAGAGCATGTGAGATGGAAACTGATAAATATTTCAGCACCACTGTCACTGCTGTGGTGTTCCATTGGAGGGTATGATATCCATACAGGATGGATTATATCCTGCTGCTATCACTCTTACCTGTCAGCTACCCTGCCTGAATTTGGCTAGCACTTATACTAATATCAAGAGCTAGTGACACATGCAGATAACATATCATGTCATGTGTTGGTGAAGATGTAGATGGGTTTGTTGACTGGTGTGATTGTTAATTTACATACTTTATGTCATCCAGCAGTACAGATATAAGTGTCAGTGCTTGATGACTAATGTTTGAGCCCAAAGAAGAGACTGTCTGAGGATCACGAGTTTGTGTAGTTTCTATGGATGCTCTGCAGTGGTGATGTGTGTGGGGTGGACAGAGGTGCGGCCCTACCCCCTCTTCCCCTCCCCTGTTAGCTGTAGTTCAAGAACATGATGGGACAGTATACTATTTTTCAGAGGGTGTGGCGGGCTCATTGTTGAGGTTACATATATTTTATGAAAGACAACGACTTGGAGTAGGTTGGGAAACGGTGCCTCACCAACAATAACCCAAATGAGGAACAAACTAAGAAAATCTGAATATTTAAACTCTCAAAAATAAAAATTCCCCATCGCATGCACACACTATTAAACATAGATTTAAAGATAAAAACAATTACTGCGTCTTACGTATGTACATTTATGTAGCTTAACTGCATCTGAAGTTATATTCACTACTTGAGTAGTTTTTACAAGATGCTTTTTTAAAAGCTTTTTTTCAAGTACTTATTTTAATGAGTACTGTTACTTCTACTTGAGTAATGATAAAGTAATAGTATTTTTACTTAGCCTACTGTATTCATTTACCCACCACTGATATTGTGTGGTTTGAATATTCTCTTTCACCTCCTTCCTGAAAGTCTTTTGTTTTTTTCAGTTAGGTCAGACTTTTTCAGTGCTTTGCATAAGTTAGATATACCTTTTAGATTTTCAGCCACACTAGTAGTGTGCCTCTATGGATGGCAATGTTGGCCTGTGGTTAGTCCACCACTTTGGTCTAGACTGAAATATTTCAACATCTTTTTGATGGATTTCCATGAGATCTGGTTCAGACATTTATTATCCCCTCAGAATGGATGTTACTTTTGCGATTTCTGAGATTTAATATCTTTACAATTGTGGGGAGGATTACTGTGAATTTGCAGTAGACATTCAAGGTCCCTAATGGATTCAAATGACTTCAGTGATTCTTTAACTTTTCATTGAGCATCATCATCAAAATGTAAGTCAGTAATTTGATTTATGATTAAATTCCTGCAAAATTAATAAAATGAAACTGTACATTAAGTTTTGTGCTAATACTAGTATGCTAAAAGGGTAAACTAAGCTGATGAGTATGGTAAGCACTGTACCAGCTAAACATCGGCATGTTAGCATTGTAATTGCATACAGCTGATTACAGGTATTACTTTACAGACAGAATATGTATGTAAAAACAGAATTTAAAGGACATTTAAAACAATAAAACAAAACCAACTTAAACAACTTTAATAGAAATATTGATTTTTATCACTCTCATTGTATCTTCCCAAAATGCTAGTTCAGTTTACAAACCATCAAAAACAGAACATAATAAGAATAAAATAACAAGGAACACAATAAAATAGTAACAACCACATCCAAAGCACAACATAAATACATCAGGTGACATTAACCTCTGTGCAATTTAACCAGCTAATCTCTGCAAAATGTCAAATCTTTCAGGGCTTAAGTGCTGCATCATGTGCCATGTTGACAATATAGAAAAAAAATGTGGTACACTGCCGAAAAACTTGTGCTTTGGTCTGTATTTTGAGTGAGTCTTTGCTTTGAAGGTGATGGAGGGGGACAATCCATAGATATCAAAGTATCACCCACTGGGTGTGCCCTGCTTTCATGTGTAATCTATAGCAGGAAGATTTCAAGGATTTCAGGCTCTATGGACATCTAAGTTACTGAGTTTATTCTAGACTTGGAATATACATTTTAACTATTTCTTAGACTGCCCAGATTTGCTCAGGCGCTGCACGGTTCAATCCCCTTTGAAGGTCAGTGTTTTAATTTACGTTATGTTATGTGTTTGCTATTTTCTACTCTGAACCCTTTCCCCCAATTTCTCATACAATGTGCGTCAGTTCAGGTTAACTCAGCTGTTCCTTCATCTCTTCAGAGCTAACTATGAACATGAGAACTGACAGAATGTGATGTCAACATTTTTTTTAACTAAATGATTTTCTTAAGTTAAACTTTGTGTAATTATTGAGCTAAAGTGTGGATGTTGAGCTATCCTCTCTTTACAAGACTACATACAAGCTAAATACAGTATGTATTGTGGTTTAATTTATATACAATACTTTTTTGAACCTATCATTTACTGACAGATGACTACATACAAACTGTCCAGCAGCCAATGTAGATATTGTGTAGCTATTTAAGCATCAAAGGGTCCTGATGTACAAACATACTGTATGAAGCAAGGTTGAAGAGCACAGTAAAGAAAACACCTCTCACAGTCATTATTGTGTCCATCACTCAGTATCACATGATTCGTATTTTGCTGAACAGCATGATGAAATAAAAATAGTGTTGCAGAGGAGAAGTCTGAAGGAGAAGTTTTTAACAAAGCAAGCAACCTGGCTGAACCTGAAATTAGCAACATTGTTGTTTAATCTCTCTTACAAACACACCCACTTACTTGGATCCACACCTTCAAGGTAGACAATGGTTGCCGGTGTTGCTTTGTCACATACACAGTCCATAAACACCATGACTCAACAACCAGAGCTCAGATCTCACAAGAACCAAAGGTCAATTAGAAAGACAGCTCTGATGATTTTTTCCTTTCTTTTTTCATTTTTCAAAAATCTCTTACCACCAGCCATGTATATGCTGATGTTTTGAGATATTTGTCTCTGAAATTTCTATCATTCTATCATCTTATCATTCCAGTATAATTTCTTTATTTTCATTCCCACTTTGCCTCCTCAATGTGCTCCACTGAGCTTTGAATTCCCTAACATTTCAGAGTAGAAGCACAGGGACAGTTACTCAATTTATATGTGATCAAGCCATCCAAATTTCTATATGTTATCTATGATATGATTTACTTATGTTGTAGTAATATGATATGTGCAAGACATAAGCAACACCCGGAACCTGTCAATCAGACAATTTAAGGATCTTTACTGCCACTGTGTCTTCTTACTCTGATGAGGACGTGCTGTTTGTTGAGACTTGGTTGTGGAACTTGACTGATGACACACACTTCTGGAAACAGAATCAAATAAATCCTCTGTCTGCTTCCTCTTTCTCCTCTGATTCTATTGTGTGTTCATGTGCGTGCATAGTAGTGAGTCTTTGTGTGTGTGTCTGTGTGTGAATATCTGGAGCTCTGTGTTTGGATGGGTCAAACACTTGGCAAACATTGTCTGTTTGTGTTTGACATGCAACCATTTCCTCTTTTATGCTTTGCTTTGTACCTGTCAGAGGAAGCTGTGAGTGTGAAGCTGGAATATCAGGTTTGTCATCACATTAAATATTTTTTTAAAAAGGATTAAGTGATAGCTCTATCCCAAAAGCCTCTGCCCTGATGCCCCTGAGCAAGCTATGTAATTGTTTTCATGCCCTGTAGAGTTTGCCAGAAATGAAGCTGTGATACTGTGTTAATGTAAAACAGAGTGGTGCTTGAAAACTGCACAGTATTCACTAAACTATTCAGTGTTCAGTATTCAGTCCATAGACAAACAGCAGAAGACATACTGATGTGAAAGAAACTGACAGTATTGGTAGCACTGACCTTTAAGAATAACACCATTTAAGTATAACCACACTCCTCTCGTCATTAATGCCCAAGATTCAAATTCCAGCTCCACTGATCTTTCTGTCACTACTGGTTTGATGTAACTAGTAGTAGAAGTAGATGTTGGGTTTAGGAGCAGGTTAAAAAAATAAAACACTTCCCTGACAAATGTAATCCATGTTGTTGCTGCCTAAAATCGGTCTGACTTCTTCGCTACCGTCACAAAAATGTTGACAGAATGCAGTAAAGGAAACAGTCAAAATTATCACATCAAATGTAGCAGTTACCTCTGAGATAGGTTAGACAGATTAACACCTGGTTTTAGAGCCCTGTCTACTGCGGGGCTTAGGTTTGTCCTAAAGATGGCACTACATGAAAGGCCATGAGGTCATTAAAAAACAAATAAACAAACAAAACAACTTAAGAGTTCATGCCCTCTAGACTGTGAGTAATGTGTTTTTGTTGTGAGAGTGGAGCTGGAGAAAAGCACCCTAAGCGTCCAAAATCAAAAGGGTTTAGCCTCTGGAGAGCATGAATACACTCAGTAACTTGGTGTAGTGGCTTTTATTTACTGTGTACAAGCAGATAGATATTTTGGCTACAGGGGAGAAAAATCAGGTGCTTCTCAGAGAGTCTACTATAATAATTCAAAACAATCCTAATTCAGTCCTTGAATTACCTTTCAGGGCAGATGTCATGATCCAAAGTGGCAGACAGTTAGCACAGTCTTCCCTCTTCTGGGGTCGTTGTCAAGATATCTTTCTCTGGATCAAAGTGTGAACAGACAGATGGTCCTCTGCTCTTTGTGTCAATGATATGAACCACAATCTGAGCATTAAGTGGCAGCCTAATGCTTTTAGTTTGCCTCTAGAGGTTGGAGGGGATGTGGTGAGGGTGCGGGGTTCAAGTGGGTTTTAGCCACCAATGTCATTGCACAGCACTGCAGTTGCATATATTGGTTGGATCAGAGCAGTAAAATTAAAAAAGGTGCGTTTTTGTTCTCCTTAATAATTCATCAATGAAAAATGTGACACAGGGAGAAGTTAGGAAAAGATAACCATGTGCTGAGAAAAAAACAGCATCAAGGGAAGAGTATCTTATTGTTTATGGTAATGAGGTCCTTTGTACGTGATACAAAGGGAGGCAATATTTGACATTTCATTTGCATTCCAAGAACTCCAGCTCTCTTGACCACACCCCATCCATTTACTTAGAAACTGTCTTAATTGAGAATGACTATTATAATGAAAAAAAATATATATTTTCAAGGAATGACACTGACGAAACTGACACACTGAGCAGAACAGACATTCTAATGATCATATTGTGAGGATGTTGACTAGATCAGTTTACATAATGTACTTAACATAAGTGGTGTCAAAAGAAGTGTTTTGACTGGATGTTTTGACTGGATGTCTCCCTCTCTATTTTGTCTATCCTCTCTCTCCTCTCAGTATGAACCCTGTATGAACTCAATGCCCCCACAATTCATCTCACCTGCTATTTCACAAACAACAAACACTGCCCCCCTGAGGCCCATGGGTACCATTGCATCCTACAGCCAAGCAGGGAACAAGGGAGATGGTTAAAAAAAAAAAAACAGAAACATTCAAAATCCATTTTGCCCAGCAACAGTCTCACTGTGCAGACTATATAAAACACCTGCCTGAGAGTAGAAACACAGGAAAATGCTTCTTGTCTGGACTACACTGGCTAAAACAGACACCAGCCAAGACTACAGTGAGCACCATGTCAGTCTCCTGCTCAGCTTTCCATTCCTCATCACTGACATGTTTCAGTCTTTGAAGCATAGTGGTAAAGGATTGGTGCATGATAATAATTTGTGTCACACCTCTGGAGGTATTTTTAAAATATTTTGAGAAAGTACATTCGCCAGTTTTTACAACATATTTAGTCTAAACCCAGGATATTTATATTTATTCTAACCTTTGTTTCTTGTAAATTAAAAACATGTTTTGAGAAATAAAGCATAGTGGAGAAACGTTTTGTGACGAAAACTGACGCTCTAACTGGTCTGTACTTCTGCCAGTAAAATGAATAAAAACCAATGAAATGTGGGAGACAAATATTGCCATAGACTTGACACACAATGAATTTCAACTGGATTACAGACACATTCTAACACAGTGAGCTGATATGATTTATGACACTAACGTGTTGTAGCAATCTTTATGGCTAAAAAAAAAACACTACCAAGTCACACTATTGTCTGAAGGTAACAGTGGCACATTTTTTACCCTATCTTTTAAGTTATGGAGGAACAGTTCAGATTGAACAAAATATTATGGTTTGCTATCATTAAGTTGGTTTAAGAAACTTAATAATATACAACTGTGAGTAACACAGTCAAATATGAGTGGATGTGGATGCTGCTGCTGTATGGGAATGTTGATATAGTTCACTTGCAGAGAGTTCTTTCCTCTCAATAAGAAAACAAGTGCTGCAAAACAACATGTGGAGACATGACTAAATGTGTTGTTTTTTTTATTTGCAATAAAAAATAGGTATAAGATCTCCCTTTACAAATACACCAGGGAATTGCAGCACATTGTGAACACTGCTCCTATATGGAGAGCCAGTGACTGCAGTGGAGTCACAAACTTTTGGAAGGACAGAATTATACAGATAAAACAGTGCATTTACGTGCACATTAATAATACAATTACAACCACAACAGTCACATGAAAACAACTTAATCATCATCTTAAAGTGAAGTATGTGATGAAGACTGGTGTTCACCCTCAGGAGTCTCTGTTGGTTGTACACACTTGATTTTAAGTTTAAGCCATCAACACTTCCTTCACCCTTCATGCTTCCAGACATTAAAGGTACGCTGGAGAACATTCTTGTTAGGTTTACATTCAGTTTCTCACCAAAACAAACTGAATAATTTGCCAAAACATTTGCAAAGCTGATGTTTTGAATATTTTAAAACCTACAGTATTAACATCAGATAGCAATCATCTTTCTCTCTGCATTTTGGTGGCGCACCGTGACATTTCTTGGAATGTTTACCACGTTACCACAGCCAAATGTTGATCAGTGGGATAGCTTTGCAAGAACTTGGATTGGCTCACTTGCATGTTCTTGTACAGGATACAAACAAAATTGGGACCCTCCCATAAAAAGCCCTACATGTGGAAATTCCACATGGTACCTGTATACCAATTGTCACATTGATTTGCGTTAGGAGGTCATTACTGTGGAACATGTAACAAACTTTCTTCATGGTGTCCAGCTGAGTTTCTGACCACCAATAGAGCTGTGGAGACGAAACACATTCCTGCCCATGGGTTCTATCCAGTGCACAGCATTGCGCCAGTAAATTTAGGGAAAGAAAGAGCAAACAATGCAAGTTCAAAAATATTTGAAAACAAATCCCTTTGCAAATATTTTATGAGAGGGGAAAATTATTCAACTCGTTTGTCAGGCCTCAAGGATACACACAGTGTGTTTCGGTGAGAAACACTGATTATAAACATAACTATTTGTTTACAAGAAAACTCCACAGGGCAACTTCAAGCACAGGAATTGCATTACAGTGTGCACGTAAATGTTCCAAGAGAGAAAGAGGTTGAAAGAGAGAGGTTGAAACGTTCCTTAAATAAAACATTAAAAAGGCCTCCGAGTTACATTGATATACATATAAATCACCCAACTTAAAATTCACCATGCACATACACTTAAGGGCATAGCAGAGAGAGAAACAAAAAAAATCCTATAACTAAATCTGCATTTGAAGTCCCAGAGATATGCTACAATAGGACATACAGTTCCAGATCTACTGTATCTGGGAGGATGCATTTGTATCTGCATTTTCCTAAATGCAATGAGAACTTTTGTGATAGCCCAACTTATATTTACTCTTCAGTCATGTTGTGTTAAATCTTCTATCAAAACAAGTGGAGCATATTGTTGTAGAGTTGCACTTGCTCTCAAATACTGTAGTCTGTGGACTTAGTGTTATCATAGGTGTAATTACAACCCTATCTCCATAGACTGACTCTCATGGAGCTCATTACTTTCTATCAGACAATATGAGGTACATCACCGCTGCCATGCGAAGCAGCAGATATAAGTTCCAGGTTTTTGCACATGAATTTTGGCTCAGTCAGGAAGATTTCAAGTGAAATAGCTGTTGCTGGTGCACACACTGGTGCACACATCAATAAATGTAGTATGGAAAACGTAACAAAGACACCCACATACTACAGCCAGACCAGTACATTCACCTTTGTGTGTTACTGTCATGCCAGTGTTTTTGTTTTTGCTTCATATTTCAGTGAGTTTTTGTATTGATTCTGTACCTGTACAAACTGTCACAGTTGTGGATGCGGGAGGCCACACAGCTCTGTGACAGGCTCTCTGTTTTAGCTTATGTGAAATACTCTTTAATTTATGTAATAAAAATGAATTCCTCTTGAACCTGATCCCTTCCTGCTCACCTGATCCCTTCCTGCTCACATTGCTTTTATGATTACACGTTTTTGTTCCTTCATGACAGAAAATCAGGCAAATCACCTGGATGTGACCTAAATGAAAGTGACACAGCTCAGCTGGACTGCTTTTTGCCTTGAACTTAACAGAGAACAAGAGGTGAGAGGTCAGTCGTTGAAAAATGTATTGTGGCTCAATTCAGCCAGTAAAGTTGTTGGTGGGTGGGGGGTATGGGTGGCTGGATGAACAGGTAGACAGAAAAGAAGGGAATGCCCGCATACCAGCATCCTGACCAACCTTACATGTGTTCAGAAATGCTGCATGAAGATCATGAGCATCTGAGAAAATAAAATGATGTAGTGGAAGAGCGAGTAGAGTGAAAGAATAACATGTATAAATTAATGAATGAATCAGTCAACGAGGGACTGAATGACAAAAAAAAATAACTAAATGAACTGCTGAACTGCATAGAAGCCCGAGCGTTTCCCGTCTGTGTCCCGAGCAGCTGGGCAATCACCGCGGCCTTTTGCGTGTGACAAAGATGAGGACCCTGCGGATGGCAATCAGGCGGCCCTTGAGGGAGGTCATGGCCAGGATGGTGAGCTGAGCTCGATTCTCCAGCGGTAGGACAGCAAGCAGCCACCAGCACCATGCCGGCCCACTGGGACTAGCCTGCAGGAGAGAAAAAATAATGAACTTGCAGGTTTTAGTTTTAGTAATAGTCTACACTTCTCTCTGTAATTATAAAACATTCACTTCTCACAGGGCTTTAAAAAAGGTCTGTCTCCTCTAGGAATAGTTTTCAGGTTTCTTGGCAAAAGCTTTTCTGTGATCACCTTCCAGCATAATTATTCCCAACTACTTTCCTATACAATGGAAAGCAAATTATCTTCTCACTTCTCATAAATTTGGCTCCATTTTTAGATGGAAACAACAAGCAGACAAGCTCCTTGTCTGGCTGTACACATATTTTCTATCAAAATAGATACTGATTTTGTTTATGTGTGTGTGTTGCTGCTTGAGTCATTTCCTTACTTAGCAGGTACTGTGGTATTTTCCTGCAGGAACTGTTCATGGCTCATTACTGAATTGAAGACATAATACTCTGGATAACTGCAATTTCTCACTCAGTGAAACAATTAAAGCCCTGTGGATGACAAAACTAAATCTGTGTCACCTAGAGAACAAATGTATATTTTCGCTTGCGTTTGCAGCTTTTCATTGATTGTGTCAATAACTGTGTGGTATTCACTGCATTTGCCATGGAGCAACCTAGAGCTGTTTTGTCCCTCAGCATTATCAGAGTATAATAGGCAGAAAACCTGGGACGGCCACAAGGTTTCTGGGTGGAGAATGGAAACAGCTACCATCCTACCCTCCCTTACTGCTCTAGGAAAATACATTTGCTGCTGAGACCAAAAACTGCCAAGGACTGCTGTGTTAATGGGACAACACTGGCTTGACAAAAAATGTTCTGCATATGATGTTCATACTCATACTTTCCTATGACTGCATAGTCTTGGCTACACAACACAAAAATCAATGTCTTTGGTCAACCCAACTAAAATGAAACTAAACTTTGCAGATTTCTACTCTCCTTTTCTTCTTTCAGTTTCTCATACAAGGTAATTAGCTGATACTCTGTATCTCTGTACAGTCTTTGTTATTTCAAGCTGTTTCAGGAGACATCAGTCACCAGGCATCCTGTTTCATTGTATGTTTGTTCTTGAGTTGGTGCTATCAAACACTATTCAGACCTGTGGGTCAGGGTCTTTGCTGGGAAGGTGTCCAAAGTGGCTGAGTATCTGGCTCTTCATGTTGTCTTTCAGCGAAGTGAACCAGCTGTTGGCCTGCTCATACACAGAGTCATGCAGCCTCAGAAGGTCCACCAGTTCCTCCCCCTCCACCTGATTGGACAGAGAGATTTTGTTAGTACATTTATAAAAATCCAAAGGTCAGAGGAAAGATGGCAAAGGTTGCAAAACTTCCAATGGCAAAAGAACCTGCATGAACAACTTGTGTGTTCATGTGTGCAAAAACATGAGTTTTTCAATTCTGGAAGGATTGAATTCGTCTGTGAGACAGAAGGGGATAACTTCTCTTTCCACTGCTGAGCTCTCACAGGGTGAGTGTCAGGCAAAAAACTTGTGTGACATGTGCTTGAGAGCAGTTTGATGTAAAGTGTCTGAAATGATATCCTCTGACAGACAGCACATCCACTCAGCCATGCTCTCAGCCTACCTTTCTGTCCTCCAGGTACTCTATCTTGGCAGTATTGTAGCCGTCTCTCTGGCCGTGGCTGAGGACCTTGAACCGTGACACACCAATAGTGTCAACCACTGAACGACCATCAGGAAAGAACTTCACATCTCGCACCTGAAACACAGTTTATCTTGAATTTACACTAACAGAATTTCTGTCATTTGACTGCACATGATAGAGTGAGACGAGAACATATGTGAAAGGGAAATGAGCAAATGAGTGACATCCTGTCCAGCTCTACACACACACACACCAACCTGTAGCATGCAGCCGTAGTCAGCGAATCCTTTGAGCTCATCAGCTATGCACATGCCAAACTGCTTGGTACCGGTCTCCATGGAGCGGCGGATCATGAGGCGGTAGCGTGGCTCAAACACATGCAGTGGGCAGGGGATGGTGGGGAAGGCCATGGTACACACGAAGATGGGCACTTCCTGGTTCAAGCTACAAGAGACACAGTAAAGATGTTGTTGAGACTGTGCTGTCTTTTGCGTATCTGAAGGTTTACATGAACTTTTAATTTATGTGCATGTGCCTGTCTGTGTAACTGACTTGGACAATTCCTTCATCTCCTCCTCATGGATTTTCTTCCTCTCTGCCAGCTCATCTCCTAGGTAACGTTGAAGCACTTCCTCCATCAGTAGGGTCTTATTGTAGCCCCTGGTGGCCAGATACTACAATGACAAGACACAAAAACCTTTGAAACCTTGAAGTATTTTATTTATTACGCACAAGGGTGACAAATAACAAATGTTCTTATCAACATTTAATCAGTCAAAATGTTCTGGACTCATTTATAAATTCTTTGGCCTGTAAAAAGATAAGAGAGAAAAATACCCATTTCAAATCCACTGCCCAATTACCAATCCAAAAACCATGGTTTTATATTTACAATGATATAAAATTGAAAACAGAATTCACATTTAGATTTATTTCAGCACTACTTGAAACTACACAAAAATCACAACACTGATATTGTTAAACACAATTCTGAGTAAACAGGATTAGCGCATATTTTATTTATATATATTATATATATATATATATTTATATAATGTCTTGTGCAAATTATATAATTTGCACAAGACATTACAGACCCACTGAACCAATACTTCACTGTACAGGTCTTTGAAGTACCTTTGCAATGCAAAAAAAAGGAAAAGCCATAGAGCCCTAAACAGGGTGACACGCTAAGCATCTTGTGCTTATGGTGCTTTACCCATCACTGTCATGTGTCGTGTGTCCTAATTTCATGTTGTGTTACCTGCTTACCAGTGTCTTATTCACATATTTCTGCCTGTCATCGTTGTGTGGTGATGTGTTAATTGTTGCACATGCTGTGAAAAAGAATTTCCTCTAGGGGACCATTAAGTTTAACTAACTAACAAAATATGTGTGTGTACCTCAGACAGATTCTCCTTGCACAGAGGGCAGTTGGGGTTGTGGTCTAGGCAGCGCTCCAGACATTTGAGGCAGAAGGTGTGTCCGCAGGGAGTGGTCACTGGCTCATAGAACAATCTGGAGGACAAATGATCAAAAGTCCAAATGCTAACATGCTGCGCCAGCTAGAAATTAAGTTCAAGTTTTTAAGTCATTACTTTTGTCCTAACTGTTGCTTAGTCAGTCCTAACTGTTGCTTAAACCTGTAAATACTGTGTCCACATGCACTATGTGTGTGTGTATATGTTGGAATGTTGGACTGTCACCTCATGCAGAGTGAGCACTCCAAGTCTCCACTGTCCAACAGCTCAGCAGGAACCACCCTCCCTCCACACACTGAGGCCACAAAAAAATAAATAAAAATTAAAAAAAAAAAATCATCATCAACATCAGGATACACATTTCAGTGTGTGTTCAGCTTATTTATTATCTACAGAAGGGAGAGAGATTTCTACATCAAGATGTGCCAACCGTTCAGCCCATGGCTCATTTTTGGCGCAGCACAGCAAAGAGTATCTTATCCTCCCTCTTGACACAAATAGTTGTACAGTTGTATCACATGGCTGATTTTTTTGTATTGTTGGTAATGTAAATCTGAATTCATCTATTGTTTATAAACTTTGAGTTTTGTAATATGGCAATAATAAATGGGTCCATGTCATAGCAAGTCATTTTATAAAAATTATTGATATTCTAGGCAGACTGTAATTAACAACAGATAAAACATGTTATTGCAGTTTTTGTGTAATGCACAGTAGTGGACCAAAATTAACTGCATTGAACATTACTTTGATTATGTAACATGGCTTATATATTTGGTCCATTAAACAAAAAAATGGCACAGATTTAAGGCTGCAATGACAGAGAATAGTTTCTTCTCTGGCTGAAAAAGTAGTTAAACTGGCTGAGTACAAAGAAACAGACTGCAGGATGATACAGCATTAGACTGTCTGAGCCAAAGACTATCAACTTAATAACACAGTACACTCAGTGAAGAACATCATATCCTGTACTACCTGTTTTGTTTCTTTTGTTTGGCTTCCTAAAATAATTGTCTTTTACTTTCTTTTGGTTCACTGGTTCACTCTTATAGACTGCCTTCATGATTTAATTCTGAACTGTATTTTAGAATGGGGATCATAGTTGCATGCATGGGTTGATAAGTAAAACAACCATAGTCATATAACCTCTTGATAATTAGCAGAAAACCATCAAGCAGTCCCAGACGTAAAGTGGCACCTCAGTGACACCAATGAAAACTACTTATCTTAAACTTATGCCAACTAATAATAAAACGTGTTCTCTCTCACCAAATACAGGGTCCTATATAAAGTAATTCAGTCATATTCAGTAATGGGATTGGGACTTTTTCATATAAATTAGCACCAAATCAAAATCATTTTTATTTTCAAGCATGATTATTTATTTATTTTTGAATGAAACTTAGACTCTCTTACCAGGTCTAAGCAGTTTGGGAGGGGGGCTGAAGGTTTCATCAGTGCTGTGTTTCCTCTTGAGGCCACCAGAGGGTGCTGGGAGTGCAGCCAGAACTTCGGCAAGGCTCTTCGTGCTGCCCTCCCCTGCAGCAAGGTCCGATTTAGCAGGTGTCAGAACAGATAGTCTGGAGGACGAGTTGTCTACTGGAACGCTCTTAGTCACACTGAACTCTGAGTCCTGGACACAGAGACAGATGGAGTGATTAGTGTTTGACGATTATAAAGGGATGATCCTTTTGGCAGCCACATTTTGCTCCTGTGCACTTCTATTCAAAATGGCAATGCAATCTGCCAAATGTGGTGAATATGTATTTATGTTCTCACAGATTTGCATGTTACCTCAGCAGCTGTTACAGCTGTTTCAAGTTTCTGTAAATTGAGTGCGTGTCCATGTCTCCATGTCTCAAGTATTATCTATTACCCTGAGATGTTTGTGTGCAGTCACCTGTGAGGAGGACCCTGGTCTCTGTGTGAGTGGTGTGAGGGGTCTCAAGGATCTGAGCAAGGCAGGGGGTTTGATGAGGCGGGTGGCTAACCCTCCCTGCAGAGGGTGCAGCGGTGTTGGTAGGTCCTCATTCTCAAACACGGAGGAGAACAGCTCACTAAGGACCTGTATGCAGAAACAAAAGAAAGCACTTGATTAATGTTCACAATCCACATAAAAGATTAACAGAAAGCAAACTAGGACATTTGTTTCTGTATTCTGCCTTAAATCAAGAGCTGATGATGGCAGTCTTTTTCTCTTTGTACTGACAATGTGATGAAACTCATGCTTGTCTACACCTCATTGTATGTGCCTCTTCTGAAATTTAAAATGGATGCCACAGTAGCCACACTTTGTATTGTTAAAATGCACCCGAATAGCTGCATTCACTACATACACTTCAGAAATGTTTTTTATTTTTCAGATTTTTCTTAACCATTTATACACAGTTAGTTCTCCCTTTAATATCTTTGGTTGCATCACGTTAATATTAGATTTATATGATTTCCTGGAATCCATGTTATTAAGTGCAGTTATTTAAATGAGCTTCTCTTACCCTCTGAGCCTCCAGTTTGACTTTGGTCCAGTCAGGCTTCAGCGCTACACACAGGAAGTACTCCTGCAAGGCCTCATCATTCCGGCCTGCTTTACTCAGTGCTGTGGCTTTCAGACAGTGTGCCTGAAATCACCAAAAATATATGACAGTGTGATTGAGGCCATCCATTATTGTCTTCTACATGCCAAAAAGTTCCCATCTGTTTTTGTCAACAGATATTATTTTATCAGATTTGTTGTGTGATCAGTATCTCTATTATTGCATTTTTATTGTTACACCACCTTCAAACCAAATGTGCTTCGTTTAGCAACATGAACACTTGTCAAGTAATTAATGTCACTGCTTACACATGGCATGTAAATTCCAAAAATATAAACACAATCATTAGTCTTGAACTCTTGGATACAATTTCGGCTGCAGCTCTGGCAGTGAGAACACATTCATCTCAACCATGGGATGTCAAGAAAAACACAATATCATCAACAAGTTGCAGCTTCTCATTGTGAATACTGACATCTACTCTAAGGTATCAAACAAGTCTTCAAAAATGTAGGTTAAGTGTCTCAAAAACATCAGAAACTGTAGTAATATCAGTCACTCACAAAACTCCCTATGTCAGGGTGGTTAGCACTATGGGCAAATATATTGCGATACTTCCTAACTTTAGTAACAACTCGTAATCTGCTTTCTTCTTTATTTTATACCACAAATTACTATATTGACTTGGAGATAGGGTGTCATTGGCAAACAGAGGACATTTTCATTTAATATGATACATTTGACATGACATTCATAGTGGCTAAAGGTCGGGCCTGATCTCAGTTCCGACTCAGATTCAATTCTGACCTGCAAATCCTTTTCAAACCTGTGTCTCACCTTTGTCCAGAGAGGTTTTAATCTACAGAGGCTGTTGGCGTCCTGCACTGCCTGGCTGAAGTTCCTCATCTCCATGTGTAGTTCAGCTCGTTGACACAGCAGTCTGCCTGAAGAGGGCACTGTACACCACAGGAAACACACACAAACACACACACCCCAACCATCAGGTCACTGGTTATGCCTCCAGGGTTAGATGTAATTTCCTAGGTCTGCCAGAACTAGGGCAGCAATGTATCATGTGACATGAGACCTATTTCATATGTCAGAATGCTATGTAACATATTTACTGATAATAACTTTCAGTCAGTTGTATCAGTGGATAATTACAATTAGTCTGTTTTTCTTATACAACATTCATTGCATGGCAACAATAGCAAATAGGTTTGTACATCACAATAGCAAATGATACTTTTCACTGACTGACATGTTAAGTACTTTGTGTACCCAACTTGGACTTTGAGCACGTTTTAAAGCCTGGCTCTAATTGTTCTTTTTGTTCCTATGAATTATTTAGTTCCAATCTGATGATTATTTTAACCCTTTTATGCATGAATTATGAAATCCTCAGTCAGGATTTTTTCTAAAGCATTTTTATTTTTCTTTACGCATGAAAAAAAAACTGAACTTAATTTTTTTAAAACACACACAGACACAAAAAAAAAATAAATAGTGGACAAATGATTAATTGTAATTTCCTCATAATATAAAATCAAAACTTGGAAATTTTAACAATTGTATTACTTCTTAGACGTTACTTGATGTTACCATTTTTTGCCTGCAGGGGTCTCCTTCTTAGAAGGATTGGCAAGATATTCCTGAGCTGCTCAGGATTTCTGGCCACCGATCGGCCATCTTGATTTTGAGAAATTTGTGTTAAGACTTACATCAACTGGCCAGTGGGTGGAAGTTTATGGGATAACACTCTAGTGTCCAATGTTGTGACTGATGTGCAATTCAATCATCAAAACCCATGCATATACAAGAAAACAGCTTTTTAATAGCTGACCACTGTAATGACCACTAGACGTGAAAGGGTTAACAAGGGACTTTCATTTCATGGAATTAGTTAAAAGTTAACTAATGTGATTTGGTGGTAGAGTACATTTTGTAATCAACTGCTAATCATATTGTCTAGGAATGAAACTCAAATTTAAAATTTGTTTAGTACTGTCTCTTTGTGTTAGTAATACAAGTAAATCTATAACTTAACTTATATAACTCTACTTTTTTATCCTTGGGTCAGTTGAGTTTTAACACAAAGTGACTGTTGTGCTTTGGATCAAGGTTAGCAACATGCACACTCATCAACACAATTATTCTACAGTTTCCTTGCAGCCCAAGATTACCTTTTACGATTTACACACAGTAAATGTTATTGGCCTTTGACTTTGGCACTTTACGGGTGGAATTTTGGATTCTGAGACCCTTTGGCAAGTTATTTGAGAAACCATTTTCCAAAGGGTGGATCTCTGTCCTTCCCAGAACTAAGAGGAAGGTGAAGAGGCTGTCTGCCTGAGCAGAGTCAACGGAGACTTGAGCACAAACAACAAAAGCAGGACCAACAAAGAATACTTACATGTCACCAGAATACTGTGCTATGACCGTTGCGAGACACTACAAAGGAATGATGATAAATCAAGCCTGGGCAGCTACTTCAACCAGATTTAGTAAAGTCTACCTCAGCTTTTTCCTCTGTATTTTTTCCTAACAATGTCTTATGATCACTGGCTGACAAGTTGGCACCTTTTACTTACCAAAGCCAACTTCAAACAAGGAAGGAAAAAAAATCTATTCCCACATTCAAAACTTTGGAGCCACATTTCACAGGAGAGATGTAATTAATGTTTGTGACATCTTCAAGACTTAGAGAACTGGACTTATATTCAAGCAAACAGCAGTTTACAAAAGTCCATAAATCTAACAGATAAAGAGCTGGCAGCAAGGCCATTAGCAAGATTAATACCTGTTACCAATTATGATCTCCTTTGGTTCAACCAGCTTCTTGTAGTATTCTCTAAGGTGGAATCAGTGTTTCCCCCAGAATGACTGTCACAAGGAGGGTACTGTTGACGGGGTGGGCTGCCCTGCCAAGAATGGTAGGGGAAATACTAGAGGAATTAAGTTTTGTGGGTAATGTCTAAGAACTTAGGAGTGCCAGAGATTTGTTGAAAAGTACGCACATCTGTGGTTGCTCTGATGATGCCACTTCTAAAACATATACAGAATGGCTCAGAAACGTAATTTTGTGTTGTATTTTTGTTATAACTCCATAATTGTTACAGCTAGATTAAAAGGAGCTACATTTTTTCAGATTTAAATGGGGGGAGATGACTGCCTATTCACTGTCACCCAAGTGTACAGTTTGTACAGAGCCCCAAAATAATCTAATTTTGATTTAAACCAACATATTGCCACAGTAACAATTTTATCCCATGTAACCGTCACAAAGAAAAACCAGCACTGCTCCAAAATAATTATTGCTGCATATTTGTTGATTGTTTTGCCTGGCTGATGGCATGTAGCAACTGTATCTGTAAAAATATATTTTTTTAATTTGTCATATGCATTAAATGGGAGAACATCAGATATTCATGAAAAACATATTGAAAAACACACACTTGAAAAACATACGTGGTGTATACCTAGAGTCATAATTTGTGCTAATAAACAGCAATCTGATACATGATAAAGATGTTATCAAAAAATGTTCACGGGTTAGAAATTTTATGGGCTGCTAAAATTACACCAGCATTTCTTGTAAATGCCCAAAGAACAAATCCAAACAAGTGAGCATTGTTCAGTTCTGTCCCAGGCAGCTCAGCTCCATCTTGCACTTAAATTGTCTGATATGTTAGGCTAGGGACAGATGACTCACTAAAGTAAGTAAGTGAGTGCATCTTCACACAGGATGCACTTTAAGAAAGAATGTGCAATAATCTACATCTTCATTGCTTTCCCCACATAAACACACAAAGCTTTAGGCAAGAAGAATGAAAGAAAATGTGAGATACCAAGAAGAAGTAACTGGATATCATATTGTTTTCCTATTTAAGTTTTGTCTTTGCTTGTCTGTTTTCTCTTCCTGAACAGATTAACAGTTTACTTCTTTTTTAATTTAATTGAATTACTATGTTATCCTGTAATTTCTTTGTTATCACTTTAAACAAACTGAAAGTATTTGAAAAAGCCTAGGCTGTGGCTTTGCTTCACTATGGTGTTACCAAAGAAAACATACTGCAGTCTCTCCCTCTGTCCCCAATATTGCTCTTGTCTGTTTTGCCGCGTCAAACAAACTGCGTTATTATATCACTTTCATTGTGTGGGTGCAGTGCATAAGATGTGGCACAGATAACCTCAAAGATGGGAAAAACTGGTTGGATAACAGCTCTGTTTCTGCTGACATTATGAACCTGTTGGATTCATCCTACATCACAGATACCAGAGGGCCTCCTGCTGCCTTTGTTGGGAAAACACTGACTGACAGTACCAAAGCTGTGAAGGCACTCTGTCCAGAGTCCAGACCCAGAGTGCTTCATGAGACAGAAGGCATGAATCAATATTCATCTGGGGAGAGAAAAATCTGAATAGGTGCCATTTGAATGCTCAAATCTACAATATAATCCTTTTGCTTGACATTTCATCTCTGAACAATTAGTTTCTTAAACCAACAAGAATGTGAGCACCTGAGATAGCCAGGACACCAGAGCCTTGTTTCGTCCATTTAGCTATTCATAGGACCACAGGAAATTAATTTTTAATGTGACTCTAATATGGAGGCCAGAGGGGAGAAGGGGATCAGTACAACTTCCTCTGAGGATTCAAACTGTGCAACATGAGACTTGCCCTGGCACACAATTAATGAAACAGACAGGTACTCTTTATGTAATGCGCCAAGGGAACAGAACATTCTGTATTTTGGCTCAGCAGGTTCAGGGAAACAGCTGCTTAAAGTGCCAACAATCTCAAAGATAAAGCATTTGAAACAGTAACTTAAGGTGTTAAAATAAGTTCCTGCCTTGGTGTAGTTGAGCAGCTACAATTTATCACCATCATTCTTCCCTGAATGTTATACAACATAACTTATGAAACACCACCCATAATGATAAGTCTAACTCAGTCTGTCATAAGTAAGGAATGCATACATGTATCAGGTAAACTTTAAGCAAGTCAATATTATATTTAATGAATATAATGGGGACTAAGTAGCAAAGTGTAATAATAAGTGGGCTACTATGTCCAGATAGTTACACATTCCTTCATCACATCAGCTCTATGAAAATAACTACAGCATTGTAGCGTATAAACAGGAAACGTTATATGAATGTGGCGCTGGAAAGAAGGTGATCAGATGTGTGCTACTTAGGTAATGAAGGACAGTGCGTCATATAACGCCTGACCTCGGTGCAGTCTAAATAGATAGGACTGGCGCCACATATGGGTGACATCGGGAAGTTAGACTGAGAAAAGTAGGTCACCTGTGCAAAACACTACAGTTTTGATAATAATCTGGCACATTTACCACAGAAATATTTACATTAATTTTATTTTTTTCTGTTGCATGCATGAAAGCTGTACTTTCTTACCTAGATCCACAGCTGCACTATACTTCTCCAAGGCATCCAAGAGGTTCCGTGTTTTCCACAACATCTCTCCTTCGACCCAGAATTTCCTAGCTTTACTCTCAGTTGCAAACAGCTTATCCATCAGGCCGCTGAGAACAACATTTAGTCTTCGGCCGTTTGGCAGTCCATCTCCATCTTTTTTGTTCAACTTTTGTTTGCAGTGTATACAGTCTTTCACAGTTTCGTCCTCTAAGCAGTGTTTGCAGAAAGTGTGTCCGCACTCCACGGTTATGGGCTCATGGAGCAGACACTTGCAGAGGCGACAAGAAAACAAGTCAAGGGCTTCATCCTCTTCACACTCTCCGTTACTTTCAACCCCATCTTCCCCGCTGCTGCTTTTACCAAAGCCGTTTAATGTCCCGGGGATGCCCAGCTCTTTCTCGCGGAGAGTCCGGGCGATGATTTCCACCAAAAGGGGAAGCTCCTCTGGGCGCAGTTTACCAAGGCTGGCTGCTGTGCAGTAAGAGTCCAGCGCCTCAGATATCCGTCCTGCGCGAGCTAGAGTGTCAGCCTTCCTCAGACACAAGCCCCTGTCCGGTTGCTGGAGGTCTGCGAGCTGGGAGCTGTAGATATCCACGGCCAGGCTAAAGTCCCCCGCCCGGTTGGCCTCCTCTGCCACCTCCAGCATTTCGGGGCAGATCCCCGCAGCCCCGGGGTTGGAGAGAGGATGGACGAGCAGCTCGCCCTGGTGAGACCTTATTCCCGTCTCCATCTTCTTCTTCCAAAGGGAAAGGAAGACGTTTACTTACAGTCTGGCAAAAGCAGACTCAACTCCCCACGTTGTTCAGAAATCATACCCCTAAAAGTGAGGCGTACTGTCATTTAACGTCTCGCTGTCAAAACAAACCCCCGATAGTGCTCGACTCTCACTGCTGGCCACTGGAAGTAGGTTAAGGACCAATTCCAAGTCATAACACCTCAACCCAAATAAAATAGGTCTGTGCAACATTGTTGGTCTGTGTCAGAGTCCCTCAAACACCCAACTCTGGCCTCTCCAACAAGAAAGTCAGCAGGGGATGGAGCTTCCCTGAAAACACCGGTAATGGCTTCTAGGAGGTGGAAGGTCGGTGTTATTTGCAAACTATGCTTATCAAACCTCTACCGACCCCTTCACAGCAACGAGGAAGTCCGATAACGTATTTGGCTACAAACACAAACTTTCAAGAATAATGTCGCTTTTAAATGAGAAGAAAAACTACTCTACAGCATTTTTATGTTTCGTCCGAAGCCAGAGCAAAATCCTCCGAGCTTAACGTTAGCAAGTAAGAAGCTTAGTTTCCATTTGGTCTATTGCGCTAACTCGTCGTTCAGTTGTAAACTCAAAAAGGCTGAGTGTAGGGTTTAAAATAATTGACAGTACGCGAAAGTAGAGGTTGAATTGTATATACTTTAGCTACAGACCCAACACCTCATCTATACTCAAGTGAACCGCAGCCGTTGTTGTTTTGTAAGAGACCCCGGGAGCAGTGAAGCCGAGGGAGCTAGCTAACATTACAGCAGGTTCACTGCCGTCGAGCTCCGCGGACGAACTCCTTCCGACCCGACGTCCCAAAACCCGTAAGTTTTTAACGAATCCGGATGTCATGTTCTCTCGCTGAAAAACAAAAAAGCCCCGGTCAAAACAGAGCCGTCACCAGGTATGTATTCCATCTTGGTCGCTAGCCAGCTAGCTTCGACGGCTAAAGGTTGTCTCTTCTTTGGATTTCATGCAATTCGCCGAACCAAGCACAAGGCGTCACATGACGCACGAGGCAGGCTCCAATTGGCCCGTTATGTGGCTCACTTATATAACGCAATGATATTGTATAACATTTCATAGACACAACAGTGAATGAGTGGCTGTGAACCTGAACAGAACAAGCTCATAGTTTTTGGTTTTAACAAGGTTTTACACGTGTCATCGCAAAAAGATGCCTTCAGGTAAAATGAAAGGGGCGTTTGGTTTTCGTTTATTTGTAAGCATTACTTTGGTACTGGTAAATTTGTAGTATAGGGTTCTGGGAATGATTCATTGTTTATATAATGCTTTATATAAGCAGTGTCTCAGGTCTGATTTCAAAGTTTAAAGTACTGACAGCATATCATTGTCACATATCACAAACAGAAAATAGTAGCCTGGTCCCAGATCTGTTCATTTAGACCCATCTCAAATTTTGAGGTGCCATTCATATATTGTGGCTATGACCTAATTCAGGATCGTAGGGATCTCCTCAGGACCTGGCTTATCCTGTTCCCATGAGCAGATTTTATCACCGAGCTGCTGCATAGGGCTCATTCATAATAATATTAATTATAATCTGCAACCAGATTACAATGTGACCATAAAAAACCTTGAAAAAACCAAGGTCCATGATTTTTATCATTGGCAGTCAGTATCCTCCTCAATGTTAGCAACATTCTCAATTAAGGAGATGGGTGAGAAGGAGGTCCTGAGCCTGGGTTTGCTTTGGGTCTCCAAACTTCTAAATCCACCCCACCTCCTGCACTGTTCAGAATGAGGCAGTCAAATCGCAAGGTCTGTGTCCCAGTTACTGTCAGTATCATAAAGGCAGCATATTGAATTTAGTCGATTTTTGTGTGGGTTGTGATGGACACTACAAGGCAAAGCATGATATAAATAGAGGACCTACTGGCAGCTGGGAGCTATTAAAATGTAATTGTGGACAGTGGTGAATCACTTCCAGTATAGATTGTGAAAACAGAACACAACACAAAGGGCAGGCAAAGTGTGCTAGGTCAACTGGGACAAGTTCCATACCAGGGCACCAGGGTTAAATGCAATATGGCCATGTAACATATCCCAACTTCAGAACTAAGGAGGAACTCTCCATTGTTTCAGCTCTCCAGTCACTGTGGGGTATTAATCCTCCAGGTAAATAATACAAGTTGAATCCCCTCTTTAAAACAAGTATGGGGAAAAATTTAATTTAATTCTTTTTTGTCACATTTATCCATTCCTTTGTACAATGGGTCACAAAGTTACTGACTGAAAGCCTTACAGCACAACTGAAATACAATTAGCAGGACAATTTCTATTTTATCATTTGAATTGCTGCTGTGACTTTATAGGACTTTGTTTCTCCTATATGGTTTCACAACTGTTAGTTCAGTGTATTCATTCAGAAATGCTGCATATATCACCAGTAAGCTGGATGACTCTACAGTGATGAAATGTATAGTACAACAGATTCTCAGTATAGCACACAGCATCTCAAACAAAAACAACCTTCCAATTTTCATAATTAGAAAGTTGTATAAGGATGGCATGAACCACTGTGACTCATTTCCCTGAGGTACCATAAAACAACTACTGTCCCATCTTTTCAATAAGCCCTGCAGGATGTATTTGTGTGCGTGTATTGTGTATTTGTGTGTATGATGAGGTTTTGTAACAAAAAGGAGAGGCAGCCCTAATAAGATGAATCTCTTGATAAGGTATCATGGGGTGATATAAGGTGCCACTAATACAGGTACAGACATGTACAGATGCATGTAGTACCCATACACACACCTGCATTAATACATAAAGACACATTTTGAACATTAATTCTTAATGTTTTGTAATTTCTTGACACAGATCTTATATTTAAAATGGAAATGTTGAAAGACTTCATGCTAAAGCCTGTTATTAAAGGGTGTCAGCACATAAGGTGACAACAGTGATTCACTTTCCTTCTATTATACAGCCAAGCTTAAGATAAATTCACTTCTTCACATTTTATCTTTAATTAGACATCAGCGTCATCACAGCGTTAAAGGTATGATAAAGTTTAATTTATACCTTCTAGTATAAGAGACTGGCACCTGTTGAACTTAAATGTGGCTGTTAGAAATAAGCTTGAATTCATAACAGTTAAAATACACTAATAGAACAGTGAAGTAGTTACAAAAGAAAAAAAAGTGATAACAGTCACTCCTGCAGTGTCATCCACTTCTCTGCTGCCCAGGCAAAGGTCCATGCAAATGTTATTTGGTGTAACTGACCTAACCGTAGGTTAAACTGTCTACAAACAAAATTCAAACAAAGCATTACGTACAGTTAAGTACAGCTGAACAAAGGAGAGAAATCTTTGCTTGCTATCCTTACCACTAGTACCACCACTACTGTGTTCAGCAGTTATTGTTATGGGGAAAATGCTAAAATTCAAATGTATTCTTTTCATTATGCTTTGTCCAACAAAGGTCAGTTCAAAGCAAAGTTTGGAGTTAAACCTCTGCAGAAATATTTATTATGTTAGATTATCCACTAGATGGTGACACTGGCTGATCGAGTCTAGGTTTAGGGTTTAGGGTCATTTAAGGTTTGATTTAAGCATTTAGGCCACTGGAAATGACTGAATCACAGCTGTCACACTTTTGTCAGTGCTACACTACATTTAGTTGCACACATTGTTTATGTGTTATTTGATGAGTTTTTTTTTTTTTTTTTTTTTTTTGTATATTCTAACAAGGCATGTGAGGAATGCTACTTTTTTCACCTTCAAATGATGGTCTAAGAAAGTGTTCATTTGAAGGCAGGATTAGACCAGCTCTTTAACACAGTGCATGTGTAATAATTATCTTCTACTAGGCTTCGCACTCTTTAAAAACACACTTATTTTGCCTTTTATGTAATACCTGCATTGGCTTTATGATGGCAAGTATATCACATGATATGCAGGTCACGCAGTAATTAACTCAACTTCAGACTTACTGTTTTACAAAATAAATAAAAAATGTACTTTAAAATAATACATGTAACACACAGTTTTTCATGGAGCAGGCTTCCTTTTCCTACATAAAATTTACATGGTAGGAAATCCATGTCCATGTTTACACTCCCCACATGATGAACAGGATCCACCCACTGTTTGTGAAGGAAGATATTTATTGACTGACTGATGACTAACACATTATTTATGAGGTTTGGTATGGCAACCACAATTTTTGATGTGACATTTTCTATTTATGGATAATTTTATTTTTATTTTTAGTGAAGACGCAGGGTATCAAGCCTGAATCAGATGCTCACACATAAGCTGCCAGCACCTGAAGTCACTGTAGCCAACACTTCATGTCTTAATCCATGTGATAATCCCAACACTCACCTGAGGTTCTTCTGCTGGACTGTAATCCTCAGGATTCCCGCAGCAGTCACTATCAGCAGAGAGGCATCTGCTGCGTGACTCGCAGCCAGCATATCTTTTCCGTACACCCACTGACTGGTGCAACTCCTATGAGCATGACACTGAACGAAAACAGATGAACATCAGTATGTGTATATTTACAGTCATAACCATCAAGCTGCTCTAATTTTCTCTCACTTAGAGTGTGATAAAAACCTGCATCTGTGGTGTTTACAGAGTGACAGTATTTACACAGCATATGTTTTGCTAATTTATATGAACATAAGTGCTGGGTCTATTGGGAGATTGTCGGAATTTATCTGAAAATTGGTTTCCGTCGCATATGGTCATTATTTGGCTTGCCTACTTTTTTTAAGGGTCTCAAGCAAAAAAAATAAGCCATAACTGAATGTTTTCTGAAAAGCGAGACCCAGTTGAATGAACAGGATGAACTGCCTCCTCAGTAGAATAATACTAATACAAATACTGTGTACAATCAGTCAGGTGTTTGGAGAAATGGTTCCTCAGTAATGGAAGCAGTCATTTCTAAAAGCAGAATTTCATGTTAAATTCACAAGACAATCACTGCTTAAATGTCAGAAGAAAGAAAAAATATATATATAAACAAGTATTGCTTGAGAGTGAATCAGGAAAAATGATAGGAGCTAAGACAAAGACAGAAACCACCATATTAAGTATACATACAAATGACATGAAACAGTGGCTACACTCTTTTACCACATCCATTCAGTTATTATATGAAAAGAATATATTATATGTATTCCCCCTATCTGTTCATATCTCTCTAAACTGCAGTTTGTTTTCAAAAATGAATGAGACTCATTTTATTTAACAACCATGTCCTGCCTAACTGAACTTTCAGACAAGATGTCTGTCTGTTTAGGTCAGCTGGAGAACAATTGTTGTAAGTCATGCAGTGAACATGAAATTATGATTAACCGCTGCTTTATTGATCTTGTTGGTTGGTTTGAAGTAAACAGGAGAGGGAGAGAGGAAGTACAGAAGGTTATACAAGTTGCTAGGGTTGCCTTTATGTGATTAGCCATGCAGTAACACATGAGAGCTTGCTCTGCTGTCCTGGCTGATGGTCAGATGGCTTGCAGTTGATTCTGCAGTCAATTCCAAGAATGGGGTGAGTCTCAATAGCTTCCTTAAGATACTGTATCCCAGGGTTTTCAATGCTTCATTGTCCTCTGTGCTGTTCCCAGAGACACACAATGCAGGCAGTGCTCAGTGAAGAGCAATACTTCCACAAACAGATTTACAGGACAGAAAGCAGTGACATTTTTACTGAAACAAAATTGTCTCCGGAAGCAATGTAAATTTAGTTATATGGTCAAATTTACATACAGTTGCTTTACAAATTGCATAAAAGACATATAACAGAATAAGACAAGATTTCAGAGAGATCACAAAAACAAACATGATGAACAGGTATGGAAGAATACAAGTTGTTGCAACATCATGTTGCTGTTCAGAACAATGAACAATGAATAAATGAGCAATAAATAACCAAAAAGTGCTTCACAGAATGACACATCAACAGAAAAATAGACAAAACTTCAGGAAGCTAAAATAATGACAGTTAATAAGGGTTTGGTATCCTGTTCTCACACAAATAATTCCAAAATGTAGATACTTTATCAGTTGTTGTTTGTTTTTGTTTTTTGTTTTTTGTAGTTCTTTTGTGAACACGTGAATTCACAAAAACTCGTTGTTTCACAAAATGTTAAATTTCTGAATCAGTCGACTTGGACTTTGTAATTGGACCCCATCATGGTTTTTATGCTCTCTTCTGTATTTATCCACTGAATTCTCCTCTTCTGACACTGATATCACAAAGCAGAAACGGTTGTATAACTGAAACTCTCTTCTTCCTATCATCCATCTCTGCCAAGTGCACACTGTCCCTCATGATCAGCACGTGGCTCCAGTACCATCCAGTGAAAACACATGGGACCCAGGCCACTGACTACCTGGCTATTGGCTATATACACACAAACGCACACACACCTACAGCACCACCTGTCCTCCAGCTTCAGTGTGTAATATTAAGTGCAAATGGAATCAGTGGGAACAAATAATAAGAGCAGTCAGGTGCAACACGTGAACTAGTCTCCTGCTGGCCTTCACACATGCAGCGAGAGGGACGGAGGAGGGGAGGTTGTTGTAGTTGCCATGGTGACTGTGCCAGTTGCATTTACCCCTTCCCCTCTTTGTATACATACACACACACACACACACACACACACACACACGTACACCACACGTCACGTCCACAAAAGGTGCAGCAAAAAATACATTTCCTCATTCAGTTTTCTGCTTGACAACATCCTTAAATTTGAACAATGACACTGAATTGTTACAGTCTGCACTGATGATGTTCCCATCTCCTTTTGACTACATAGAAAGGTAATTGTATTCACTGCAATAGCCCATAATAATAGCACTCTAGCACAAACCTGGTTTCAGTCTGACATACCTGAGACATAATTTCTTTTTCAGATAAGGAATACATAATGAATGTTTGTTGTTAAATGTTATAATTTCCTTCACATCAGAATAAACGACAGCAATACATGTCACTACTATAGATACTATATAGATATAGTGTTAGAGTTCATGTCAGTACTAACTTTATCAAACAGCAGGTCTATCTAGATCTATTGTGTACTTATAGAAGACAAGCATACTAATAGCATACTTTTTTTATTTTTACTTTTGATTTTTTAAATATCCTGATTATTCAAGCTGTTCAATTATTGTCTTTCTCATCCTCCTAAATGCTGTATTTTCATTAAACTATCCAGACCACACCATGTCTCATCTGCCAACAGGTTTTTAGTTTCTTGCTCCTGCCAATCACCTGTCCCACATTAATGTAATACCTATTGACAGCAAGAATAATTTAAACAAAATCTCCTAAAATGTACTGTCAGTATTGTGGCATTGAGGCAAACAATTTTATTCAGACATACTTCTGCATTTATATCTAGACTTGACTATAGTGATTAACATGACCCTTGTCTGCACCCTAAAAGCCTTTTGACTGTTTCTGTGTATCAAAGCACACCATGTATTATCACACGAGTTAAATACCTAACTCACCAGAAATTAAAAAGTAGGATGGTCCTACAGAGTGTAGTTGTATTGTACATGATTTATCTATGAGACTTTACACTGCTAACACTGCACAGGATTTATTTCAGACTATATTTTCAAACTGAGCATGGCAAAACTGGTTTTGCACAAATAGAATAAGTTTTAAAAAGTTAAATCAAAGACCTTTTACAACCTGCAACTTTATTTTCACTCTGATTTCAGGTAAAGTTATCTGTATGTTTGTTTTTATGTGTGCATGCAGAGTGGTTTACATACATATGTAACATTAGTGTTACATTTTCTTAAAGTTACTCTGTGACCTGTGGTAATTAATTTAGAATAATTAATAATGAGTCAAAGTAATAACTTTATAGTTCAGGTAAGTCTCATATCATCTTGAAAAGCTTTTTGGTGCATATATATATATAACTAAATATATTAGGAATGCCACATCTATTTGTTTAATATGGAACTAAATTTGACTTTTGTGTGCTGTATGTAACTTGTGGTATTGAGTTTTTTTGTCTGTCTGTGAGTTTATACTAATCCTGTTGAAAAACAGATCTTAATTGCAATAAACATCAATGATAAAGACTGCAATAAGTGAAATGATACTGTAGTGGAATCTTCAGTTCATATTATTCACTTTAACCCTTCAATTATGTAATTAATCCCAACATGAGACAAATATGGCACTGACACAGTAAATGAATTTGTGTTCTATTTTGATGGGAAATTTATCATACATAATTCACTATTAGCAGTAATTATGTGATTAAACTAGCAACTGCTGGACATTATGCATCATGTAAACAGCTGAGTGTACCACAAGATGCAGTGTAAACTTTGGAGATGTCCTGTTGGACACACATCTGGCAGAAGTCATGTTTAATCAAGTTCATGAAGTTGGTCAGATTAAAAAAAAAAAAGACCTATTCTTTTTTCTGCTCTAATATTACATCTACAGTGGACCAATATATGGATATTACCCTATACAAGTTTGTTTACAGGGTGGCACAGTGGTGCAGTGGTTAGCACTGTCCCCTCACAGCAATCAGGTTCTGGGCTGACTCTAAATTGCCAGTAGGTGTGAATGGTTGTTTGTCTATCAAGCCTGTGAATATTCTCATTCATCCAGGTTCTAGTTATCTTAAGGAAAGTTAAATTGAAAAGCAACTGGACTTAGTTATAGTCTAGAAGACGTTTCACCTCTCATCCAAGAGGTTTCATCAGTTCGTGTTCGTAGCTGACCAGGCTGGGACTGGTCCAACTGATTTTTGGTGTGGACCCAGGTATTTAACCTCTGTGGGGCCTTTCACAAGATCAATGATGTCATAGATCCTTTGTGTTCTATGTGTCAATGAGGTGAAACGTCTTCTAGACTATAACTAAGTCCAGTTGCTTTTCAATTTAACTTTCCTTGAGTTGTTTGTCTATATATATTGGCCCTGTGATGGGCCAACATATATATAACCTCTCACCCAATGTCAGCTGGGAAAGGCTCCAGCTCCAGCCCCCCATTAACCCATTACAGATAAGCAGTATAGACAATGGATGGATGTTTGTTTACAAATAAAATAAGAAAAGTGCCATAGGAGGTCACTCATAAAGGCATTAGATATAAATAATTTTTTAAACTTGATATTGATGTGAACTATTGCCACTGTAAACCATGGTCTGACACGCTGCTACAGTATTTTCATTTTGGAATTTCACAAAACAAATAAATAAATAATAATAAAACATTGTCAAGATTTTGCAAGAAAATTTACATCTATATATTATATTTGGCTGACAATACTTAAATACTTCAATTTTAAAAGGTTAATTTATTCTTTAGATTTTTGAATAATGGGAAATCTAGTAATTCAGACATAATAAATACATAATTGAGTCATCAATCCAACTATTCAGTCTATAACACATAGAATTTGTTTATTTAATGTGTTTAATTCATCAATTTCCCCTTTTTGTCACGAGGTCAGCTCCTTGACCTGTCTGTCAGTGTCTGTCTGTTTGTCTGTCTCTGTGTTGCCTGCCTTGCTCTCTGTCTCTCCTGCTGGATCTGCCACTCCACACCTGCCGTGCCTCTACAATCAAGCTCACCTGTTTCCTATCAGCCCATCACTCCTGCCTTCAGTCCCTGCCGGATTGTCACTCCTGTTCATGGTTTGTCTTGAGAGAAGTTCGGTTCTTCTAGTTTTACACCAGCTACTGCTGTAGTACTAGTCTGCTCATTTCTTACCCTGTGTTCTCTGTTCTGTTTTTGCCTGCCAGCCTGCTGCCTGCCTGCCAGCCCACCTGCCTGCCTGCCAGCCCACCTGCCATTCCCTCCAGTCTGCCTGCCACTCATATTTTCCATCGGGACCAGCACCAACAGCAGCACAACCTTTCCCCACCCCTGGACTCCTTCACTTGCCGCAGCACCCCTCTCTGGACCAGCACTATCCTGACCCCTTTTCACCACCAATTCCTAAATAAATGTTGTTTGTCTTGCAGTCTGTGTTCTGCTTCTGGAGTTCCAAGCTCAGTCGTGACAGTACGATCCGGCCATGCAGCACCCCGCAGACACAGACCCTGTCCAGCAGGCTGTCTCCCACCATGGATTTTTGCTCGGCCAGCACACCCTGGCACTGAGGGAAGTAATGAAGAGCCTCAGAGATCTCACCACTAAGGTTTTGGAGATTCGGGACCAAATAAATCAGCCCCTTAGTCCTGAGGTTCAGCCACCAGTTTCCACCCCTGCAGGGCCAACTCCAGTACCCATTAAGGAGCCATGGGTTCCTTCCCCCGACCGCTTTGAAGGTGATTTTGGATTATGTCGTTCATTCCTCTTGCAATGCGATCTTGTTTTTTCTCAACAGCCTCATACTTACTCAACGGAGCAGTCGAGGGATAGCTTACCTGATCGGGCTCTTCGTGGTAATGCCTTGGCCTGGGCTTACTGCTCTGTGGGAGAAGAAGTCTCCAGTCACTGCCACCTACGCATCCTTTACCGCTGAGATGAGGAGAGTTTTGATCTTGTCCGTGGTCAGGATGCCTCTAAGAGGTTACTCTCCCTCCGCCAAGGTAAGCGCAGTGTCGCTGAATTTTCTGTTGAGTTTTGCACTCTGTCTATCGAGAGTGGCTGGAATACGGAATCTCTGCAAGCTGTTTTTTGTCATGGCTTAAGTGAAACCATTAAGGATGAACTCGTTTCTTATCCTGAGCCCTCTGACTTTGAAGGACTAGTCTCCTTAGCCATTCGCATTGACAACCGGCTGCGAGAGCGGAGACGAGAGATAGAGCGGCGCCCACCCACTGCATCACTGGGGCAGCCCCCACCTTCTCCAGGGTTCCAGGCACGACAAAACAAGGGAGGCGCAGCCTGGGAACCCTAAGGAGAGAATCTTCGCCTGAGCCCATGCAACTGGGACGCTTCCACCTCAAGCCTGAGGAGCGTCAGCGCTGCCTTACAAGCAACTGTTGCTTGTATTGCAGGAAGCCTGGGCATTTTCTGGCTTCTTGTCCTCGCCGCTCGTCAGAAGACCAGGCTTGCCAGTAACGGGGAGAATCCTGTTGAGCCATGCCTCCCTTCCCCTTTCTCCCCGGCCTCGAGCCCAATTACAAGCCACTTTGTCCTGGAAAGGTCAGTCTGTTAAATTTTCTGCCCTTATAGACTCTGGTGCAGATGAGAGTTTTCTGGACATCTCAGTCACTAAACAGTTAGATCTGCCCACGGCTTGTCTGGATAAGCCGTTGGAGGCTAATGCGCTGTATAGTAGGCTGCTGGCCAACATAACTCAAAGGACTGTTCCTGTACAACTTCTACTGTCTGGTAATCATCACGAGGAGCTCAGTTTTTACATCATTGACTCTCCGTCAGTTCCAGTCTGGGTCTCCCTTGGTTAGTGCAACACAATCCCCAAATTGACTGGAAGTCAGGAAGGGTCATCAGCTGGAGCCTTTTCTGTCATTCAAATTGTTTGCAGTCTGCTACTCCTCTGTCTGTGGCTTGTCCTGATTCCCCGCTCACTGTCCCTGATCTGTCCTCCATACCCCCTGAATATCATGACCTATCAGTTTTCAGTAAGGAACAGGCTCTGTCTCTGCCCCCTCACAGTCCATATGATTGTGGCATAGATCTCCTGCCTGGTGCACCCCTTCCCAGCAGCCGTCTCTACAACCTCTCCAAGCCTGAGCTGGAAACCATGGAGAGGTATATTAAGGACTCCTTGGCTGCTGGCATCATTCATCCCTCCTCATCACCTCTTGGAGCAGGGTTTTTCTTTGTGGACAAGAAGGATGGGTCCCTCCGGCCATGCATAAATTTTCGGCAGTTAAATAACATCACTGTAAGAAACAAGTACCCTTGCCACTTATGAATTCTGCCTTTGACTCTCTCCAGGGGGCCACTGTGTTCACTAAACTGGACCTGCGTAATGCATACCACCTGGTGAGGATATGGGAGGGCGATGAGTGGAAGATGGCCTTTAATACTCCTTTAGGCCATTTTGAGTATCTGGTGATGCCGTTTGGTCTAACCAACGCCCCTGCAGTCTTCCAGGCCCTAGTTAATGATGTCTTTAGGGATATGTTGCACCGCTTCATCTTGTTTACCTTGATCATATTCTCATCTTTTCTAAGAACATGCCTGAACATGTACTACATGTCCGTCAAGTTCTGCAAAGGTAATTGGAGAACCGTCTCTTTGTTAAAAGTGAGAAGTGCGAGTTTCATGCCACCTCTACCTCCTTCCTGGGTTTCATCATCGCGGAGGGGCAAATGAAGATGGACCCAGCCAAGGTTAAGGCAGTATTGAATTGGCCCAGTCTTAGCTGTCGCAAGGCTTTGGAGAGGTTTCTGGGATTTGCAAATTTCTACTGGAGATTTATCAGAAACTACAGCCGTGTGGCAGCCCCTTTAACTGCTCTGACATCGACTGCCAAGCCCTTTCAATGGACGCCTACTGCCGAAGCGGCATTCCTCAAGCTGAAGGATCTGTTCACGCCAGACCAGGAGAGGCAGTTCATTGTTGAGGTGGACGCCTCAGACATTGGAGTGGGGGCCGTTCTCTCTCAGCGCTCTGCCAAGGATGGTAAGCTTCACCCTTGTGCTTTTTTTTTTTTTTTTTTTCCTCACCACTCGTCTCCTACAGAGAGAAATTATGACGTGGGCAACCGGGAGCTCCTGGCTGTGAAACTGGTTCTTGAAGAATGGCGGCATTGGCTCGAGGGATCTGAACAGCCTTTTGTGGTTTGGACGGACCACAAGAACCTGGCTTACATCCAGTCTGCTAAGAGGCTCAGTTCCCGTCAGGCCAGGTGGGCTCTTTTTTTTTTTTTTTTTTTTTTTTTGGACGTTTTAACTTTTCCCTGACTTACAGACCCGGTTCGAAGAACACTAAACCTGACGCCCTGTCCCGCATGTATGTCAGGGAGGATGGTCTTATCGAGTCTCCAGTATCCATCCTTCCAGACTCTTTATCGCAGCGGTGTCTCTTAGGATCAAAGAGGAAGTTAAAGGGCCCAGCAGACTCAACCTGACCCAGGTAATGGCCCCCCAGGTCACCTGTTTGTCCCAGATTCTGTCAAGTCCTCTGTTTTGCATTGGGCCCATTCAGCCAAACTTACCTGTCATCCTGGAATAAATCAGAGAGGTTTATTCCAGGATGCACAAAGTAAGTCTCCAACCCAGTCTAGTGCCGGATTATTGCGCCCCCTGCCTGTGCCCCGTCGTCCCTGGTCGCATCTAGCCCTGGATTTTGTGACCGGTCTGCCTGCCTCTGCTGGTAATACGATAATACTTACTGTTGTGGACCGTTTCAGCAAATTCACTCGCTTCCTGCCCCTGCCTAAACTACCCTCTGCCAGGGAAACTGCTGATCTTCTTGTCAGTAAAGTGTTTTGTGTGTATGGACTGCCCTCTGATATTGTCTCTGATCGTGGGCCTCAGTTCACCTCAGCTGTCTGGAAGGCCTTTTGTTCTTCTATTGGAGCCACAGTCAGTCTAACCTCTGGATACCATCCTCAGTCAAATGGTCAAGCTGAAAGGGCAAATCAGGTCCTGGAGACCTCTCTCCGCTGCATGGTGTCCTCCAACCCCTCCTCCTGGTCCTCCCTGATCCCATGGGTGGAGTATGCCCATAACACACTGCCTTCATCTGCCACAGGTATGTCACCTTTCCAGTGTGTTTTTGGTTTCCAACCCCCCATTCCCCTCTCAGGAGAAGGAAATCTCGGTGCCCTCAGTCCAAGCCCAGGCCCACCGTTGCCACAAGACCTGGCACCATGCCCGCTCAGCCTTGCTCAGAGCCTTTGACCATTACAAGCACCAGGCTAACCGTCATCGAACTCCAGCACCAACTATGCTCCCGGAGACAAGGTATGGCTTTCCACCAAAGACCTACCTTTGAAGACAGTTTCTAAGAAACTGTCCCCTAGATTTATTGGCCCTTTTGAGGTTCAGAGGATTGTTAACCCCAATGCGGTGCGCCTGAAGCTGCCTCGGACCCTTCGAGTCCACCCTGTCTTCAATGTGTCTACTATCAAGCCTGTTGCCTCCAGTCCGCTGGTTCCCCCTCCTCCCCCTAGGATCATTGACAACCACCCTGCATTCACCGTCCGTCGCCTCTTGGACTGTCGCCGCCGGGGCCATGGCGTTCAGTATCTGGTTGACTGGGAAGGTTACGGACCAGAAGAGCGATGCTGGGTGTCCCCCCCAACTCATCCTGGATCCCTCCCTTGTTTGGGAATTCCACAGGGCCCACCCTGAGAAGCCCAGGCCTGGTAGGCCGCCCGGTGGCGCCCGTCAAGGGGGGGTACTGTCACGAGGTCAGCTCCTTGGCCTGTCTGTCTGTCTCTGTTGCCTACCCCTCCCCCTTGCTCTCTGTCTCTCCTGCTGGATCTGCCACTCCACACTTGCCGTGCCTCTACAATCAAGCTCACCTGTTTCCTATCAGCCCATCACCCAGGATGTACTTAATTCCTGCTCCTGCCTTCAGTCCCTGCCGGATTGTCACTCCTGTTCATGGTTTGTCTTGAGAGAAGTTCGGCTCTTCTAGTTTTAGCCAGCTACTGCTGTAGTACTAGTCTGCTCATTTCTTACCCTGTGTTCTCTGTTCTGTTTTTGCCTGCCATTCCTCCAGTCTGCCTACCACTCATATTTTCCATCGGGACCAGCACCAACAGCAGCACAACCTTTCCCCACCCCTGGACTCCTTCACTTGCCGCAGCACCCCTCTCTGGACCAGCACTATCTTGACCCCTTTTCACCACCAATTCCTAAATAAACGTTGTTTGTCTTGCAGTCTGTGTTCTGCTTCTGGAGTTCCAAGCTCAGTCGTGAAACTTTTTCATTTGCATCATTATTGTTCAAATTCTTGTCATGGACTCAAATTTTATTTGTATTTCCATATCACATATGTTTCTTTTCATAATGTCCTTTCCCCACCAAATCTAAATCACCATTATTTTATTCTTGGAATATTCGTCCCATGTGTTGTTTCTGTTCCTAGACCCCCTTACATTCTATGGAGTCACAGGAGTGCCATTAAAAAGAATAAATCTGTAAAAGAATAACAAATGAATGTAGAATAATATAACAGGAATGCATAAAATAACAAGCTTTTATAAAAGAAGAATAATCTTTTATTTATTCAGTTTTATATTTTTATTTTCTTATTCCATTACAGATTTATTCATTTTAAGGCACTCCTATGATTCCATAATTTTTGACCTTCCTGTAAAGTCAAACGACTTAAACTGTTATTTAATTTCAAGCAATAAAATTTTATAAAGTTTTACGGCAACTTGTGGTCTGTTATCAACTGACAGGGATGGCAGACAAGTCGATTATAAGCAGACTCACACTCACAAAACTGCTGAGGTCGATTCTTGGAAAGTGTTGTTAGTAATTAGGCTGTAAAGATTGACTTTGTTCTGCACTGTCATGACTCACTGCATGACTGTGTGCATTAATCGGACACAGTCAGTCATATCTGCTTCTGATGAGTGACTTTGGTTTTCAGGCTGAATGGCTAATTGTCTCACCATTATCCAAGTCATGAAAATTACCAGGATGGAACAATGTCATTGTCTTTAACTTAATATAGTGATAGCATTAATTATTTTTTGTATGTTGAGTTGATTTGGCTTTCACAGTTTAAAAATTGTAGTAAAGCATATAGCATTTAATTTATTGGAGGGCACAATAACACAACTTCACCATTGGTTTTTGAAAGATTAGAGACACAGTACTCTTAGCTATCTAACCCTTGGTGACACAAACCCTGGTATAACACTGCATATATCCACCCATCAATATTGACATGACTCACTTTGGTACAAGGAAAGTCAACTTGCTTTACATTAAAATGCATCAGCTCGCAGGTGCATTGGTATCTCATCATAAATCAATATAAAATTTAATTTATATTAAGTCGCCACAAGGAGATTTTGTCCACACAAGTCAGGAAAAAATATCATCTTCTGTGGCTTCAGGAGCTCCTCAACTATTGTTTTTTTTAGAGAGGTCAGTTATTATTTGCATGGACACAAAAGGCCAGTTTGTCAGGAAAACATAAACATGGGTTGGTTTAAGAGTTTCCACTGACAATTGTGGGCTACACACTGAGGGCTTATCCCTCAGTCTGAAAGGTATACTGGGTAATTTTTGAGAGGGACCAGCTACTAGTGGAGGAATGTTATCCTTACAGTTGACAGTGAAGAAGTTTTTCTGACTGACCTTTGAATCAAAGGAAAGCTCAAGGCGGTGACACACCACAGTTAATTTGCCACCAATCAACACCGCCTGTCAATGGCTGTCAGAGTTCACACTCCATTCCTTCACTTCTGCCGGACAACACCTCTGACTCACCTGAAAGAGAGCTTTATTAAGCTAGATAGGATAGCTAGTGGTGATGTGAACTTTACAACAGGCTCAACTGTTCACATTGGCCAGGAGATCCAGAAAAAACTTGGAGTGACAGTATCAGTTTTCTGTTGGTGTCAGGAAGAAATAAGTTACTATCAGAAGCTTGTTTTTGCCTGATAAAAGGGGCACTGAAGCAATTTCATATTACACTCCCATGAAGTTGGTAAAATTGTAAGGGATGCACAGAACAACACACTCCACGCCCACCTATTTCAATGTTACACAGAAAAATGCAGCACAAAGCAGTTGGTCTCCGGTTTAACCACTTGCTGCATGTTATTCCTCTGCTGTCTCTCCCTGCATTACTATATCAAATAAAGGCACAAAAATGCCTAAAATAAAACAAAATAAAAAAGATATTGTATATGAGATAAATAAATTGCAGTTTTGTAGATTGTCCTCAGTAGTTCAGTCTTACATTGGTCTCCACAGTTAAAGTATTTTCATTTAAGCTGTGAGAGAGGTGCTTCATCAGGCCAGGCCAATATTGTGTGTGTGTGAGTTGTTAACTTTACTGCCTATCTAAACGGGCTTCAAAGATTTGTTTATTGAAAGCACAAATCATGCAGTAGGTTGAATGGGGATTACATTCAAACAGAAGATAAACACCTTTCTTGTATGGATAACGTTGTGCAGCATCTGGGAAAATAATGAAAGAATGCTCTCTGGAGACACATACACACACAGCACACATACTATTTGCACTTCTTCTTTCACTAATCATCCCAGATTCCCCCTCTGCTGTTTTTGGATCTCAGAAACCATAAGTTACAGCACTTGGTTCAAAATGCCCATTTTCAACCATATAATCCCAGGAACTAAGCAGCAAACTCAATTTAAGAGCTAAATTTTATACACACCTCCTCCCAATATTATAACATATGAAGATTACATTCAGTAAATTGAAACTGGAAAGCAACAGCTATTTGGGGGCACACATCTTTTTTGTAATGCTGCAAAAGCACAGAATCATGATGTTTTTTGTAATTTACTGTTGACTGTAATGTTTGGATGCTTGAAAGTCATTCAGAAGTAGAAACTAAGACTAGAAACAGCAAAAAGGCAGGGCCTTAATGTGTTGGCCCATAACAGTCAATTGTAAATAATGGAAGAGATGCATAAATATTACAATTACAGTTATATTTTCCACTGTATTTACTTTACTGATTACTAGTGCTGATAAATATCTTGTCAGTATCAAATGCAAAATCTATTTTTTAAAAAATGTTTCTGGTGTGTATGTCATATTCTCAGAATATATAAATTCTAAGAATACACTTGTATTATTTTGTTTTTAATAACAAAGTCAAAGAAATAACCCCCCCCCCAAAAAATAAAAAAATAAAAATAAAAATAAAAAAAATTAAAAAAAATAAAAATATATATATAAATGTAATATGGAAAACAAAGAACATATTCTTCTATAAGCATCTTGTTTTTTTCCACCTGTGAGACTGGTTTTATCAAATCAAGCCGTTTTATATATATATTTGTGATTTAATAAAAACAAAAAAACTCAATAACACTATCATCAACTTTGTGTGTTCCAGCCCACATGTACAGTGATATTATACAGACAAATGGGAAATCATCAGACACAGAGGATGTCTCATTTTCCTTAGTATTGTTTTTTGTGTCATCCAGCTGCTGCACACAAAGTCCTTTGACTCACACTGACTGAGCTACATTGGTCACTGTGTGTTAATGGAAAGCATCTGTCTCCCACCAAATATTCAACATGGTGTGGCACAAGCTGCTTCGCTTTTAGCAACTCCACTGCAATGATGATGTGATGCACCCTCACATTTTCATTACTTTACATCATGTAATTAAATTTAGCAAATATCTCACACATATAATTACAGTTTCTTGGTAAGGGCAGATAATTTGGTTTGGTTTGCTCTTGCGCTACTGAGTTAGACCAAAGTAATGTTTTTCATAACAGAGATGCAAAGAAACCAAATATATTTACTCAAGTAATTTTGAAGTACTGTACATTGGTATTTCCATTTTGGGGTACTTTACAAACTACCACATTTCATTAATTCTTTTCAAAGGTGTGTTGGTCTCAACATTCAGTCTTTATTTTTAACACTTGACCCAGCAACTCATTGACTTTGCCCGTGACATAATATATAGGTGTTTTCTATGGAAGCAAATAGCTTGAGTATCCCACACACTTGTGTCAACATTTGCAAAGTTTGCATAGGGCATGTAATGTACCTTTGAGTAGCAAAGTAAAATTTTTACTGATTTCAAGAAAGGGTCATAGCACTGTCATACCCTCTGACTTGCCTATCAGAGGCAGAGGAAAAGGCAAATTTGAAATTGGTGCAGCAAAGTGACCTCAGCAGCTGCGCTTTCTCCAGCAAAAACATTGTAATTTGATCACAAATCACTGAGCAGCACTTGAGCTCCATCGACCATGTGAGATGCAACACAGTGGGTCATTTTAAAGGTGAGGTCTGCTGGCAGAGCAAGCTGAGTTATGGGGTTAATAAGGGGAAGAGTATTGATGTTCCTCAACAACAAAGTGATGTTGACTCGCTCATTAATGCCAGGGCTTGATAAACACCACAACAAAAAACAATGAAAAATCAGGGATCCTTTTTCTGTTAAAAGTCAGCTCTGGAGAAGAGGTGGTTGGTTTTCTAGTACCTTTACAATGGCTATTCTGTTCCCCACTGACATTTATTTAGATTCTTTACCATATAAAGAATCACAGAGAATGTTAGTTTATTGGATGAAGCTGCTGTTATTCTAATTTCTCTTGTTGTCAACAAAGCCATGAAAAAACCTTTTAATACTTCTAGCCTTCCATATCCTGGCTGTAGCACTCAGCCTCAAGTCCTTCATTCCATCTGAACAGGTAAATCTTTGAAAATGACTCACAGATATATGGTATAATTTCTCTAAAAAAGTAAGTAAAAAAGAAAGTAAAATGAAAAGTAATTTTCTTTAAAAAAACAAAAAACAAACAAACAAACAAACAAAAAAACTCTAAACACCGTAGATTTAAACAAATCTTGCTCAGTTATGACTAAATTGCACATTACCCCTAATTTTAAAAATGTACAATTTGTACAACACACATTTGGTGTTTTGATGAGTATTTCCAGCGACAAACTGTGTATATATGATTGGATCATGGGATTTGTTGACTATTAGAGAAAGACTAGATTTTGCTAGCCTTATCCTCTCAGCAGCAAAACTACCCAAACGGAAAACAAGCTTTCAGCCAGATGCAGAGGATTCATCTGTATTCTGTTTTGCTCATTTTCATCTGTGACACAATAGAGAATATTGTGTTTTTTATTTGCACAATCATATGCAATCAAACAGCAACACTTCTACACTTTAGGAGAATGCCAGGGCAAATCAAACATACATACACACAAACAGGGGCAGCAATCAGGGACTATCCAATATCAGAGCATCTAAAAAACCACATAACATTCATAGTGATGAGGCAGCTGCTTCTACAAACTAATCAGTCCAAAAGGCTGTACTGAAAACCACGAGACTGCAGGACACTTTCCCATCATGCTCTATTGCTGGTGAGTGCATCCCACAGGCAGCAGTGGTACAGACACAGCACATATGTCAACCTATGTATATGGCCACAGGGAGATACATTAGGGGTGGCTGGGAAGCTAATGGCCAATTTTTGTTAAGGAATGTATCGCACGCACCATATTGCCCTGAGACACTGACAATGATGTTACTGTCACGCATGCTACTATATGTCATCAGATGGAGCTGTAAAGGGGAAAAAGAGGGACAAGAAGCGTTCAGCTTCTTCTTATTGCAGATGGAGGTTACTCAGATCTATTTTTCTTTTCTTTTGATGAACATGCGCAGAAAGCTGTAGAGCTGTATTTTTAATTCTCATCTACACAACATTAAACATAGGAAAAAAATTATATCCTTAAGTGAAGCAGGGAATTCCACTGGTAGAGACAAATGGCCAACAGTTTGCCTTCAGTTGTCTGCAGGTGTGAATTTCGGATTCACTCCAGCCCAGCACTAAGATAGATGTTTTCAAATATTGCACATCATGACTTTAAAGGTACCCTGTGGAATTTTTGACCACTAGTATGGCACAATGTTTATATATATATATATATATATATATATTGACAGAAGAACATAGCATAAGAGAGAAGAACATAGCATAACACAGGTTCCAGATAAAAAATGTAAGGTGATACCAATAATACAGTAATAGTAATGATAGTCATGATAATTTAAGTATTAACTGCTAATGTAGCAATAAAAATAATAGCAGTACAAATAATTTTTAATTATAGCAGCATGTGTTGAGTGGAGTTATAGGAACAGCAGGAGACTTGTCATTGCAGATCAGACTCTACAGCTCCAGAGGCAGAAATACCTGCAGAAAGTCACAGATGAGGAGATTGAGACAGAAGAGCAAATGACTACGGGAAAGGGAAGATATAGAGTTAGTAATATGTAACATGGGATATGAATCCATACTGAGTGGAGAGAGAGAGAGAGAGAGAGAGAGAGAGAGAGAGAAGCTCAGTGCATCACGGGAAATCTCCCAGCAGTCCAGGCCTAAAGCAGCATAACTAAGGGATGGTTCAAGCCTGAGCCCACCCTAACTATAAGCTTTATCAAAGAGGAAAGTTTTAAACCTACTCTTGAAGGTACAGAAGGTGTCTGCCTTGCTTGTCATCCAAGTCTTAATGTCCCTAAGGCAAGCCTGGAGTTTGGCTGTTTCGTTAGGCTTCATTGACAGATAAAGCTGTGTATCATCTGCATAACAACAGAAGTTGTTACAACAGAGTGATTCCTGATAATGTTTCCCAAGGGAAGCATATACAAAGTGAAGAAAACTGGTCCAAGTACTGACCCTTGTTGAACACCGTGTCTAACTTTTGTGTACATGGAGGAATTGTTGTTAACATGTACAAACTGAAGCCTATCAGATAGATAGGACTTAAACCAGTTTAGTGCAGTTCCTTTAATCCCAATTAAGAGCACCAGTCTCTGTAAAAGGATGTGATGGTCAATCATATCAAAAGCAGCACTGAGATCTAACAAGACAATTACAGAAACAAGTCTGTTGTCTGATGCAGTTAGGAGATCGTTTGTAACTTTTACAAGTGCTGTCTCTGTGCTATGATACAATCTAAATCCTGACTGAAAATCCTCAAATAAACTATTATCTTGTAGAAAGTCGCACAACTGTTTTAGAAGAGGCTTGATTACAGCTACTTTATACAACTATGGCACATAGCCTGTTACCAAGGACAGATTTAACATATCTAATACAGAACTGCAAATTAAGGGCAGAGCTTCCTTAAGCAGCCTAGTTGGGATGGGGTCTAAGAGACAGGTTGAAGGTTTAGATGCTGAAATAGTTAATGTGAGCTGGGAGAGGTCGATGGGAACAAATAAGTCAAGGTTAGGTTTTGCAGCTGACTCTATTTGCCATTGGTTTCATGCAAAAACAAAGGCTACAAAGGAGAAGACTGTTAAGAAGAAAACCAGAATGTTAACTATGCATGTTGTGACATGTGTAAAATATTGTCTTTGCAAATGTTTTATGCGGAGGGAAATGCACTCAATGTGCATTCTGGAGAGGAATGCAAATGTAAACATAACTTTTGTTAGCTACAGTATGTAACTTTTTCTGATATTTGTAATATTTTATAATTTCAAATATGCTCAAAAACATATCTTAATGTGTTTAGGTGCTATTGAGGTTTTCTGTAACTGAGACTCAGTGAAAATCCTGGCCGCAGTGCAGAGATATACCCTTCTTCCCTTTTTGAGTGGGCCTCGTCCTTCTTACCAATCAGAGAAAGCCAAAGTCAGGAGTCAGAGCTCATGTCTGTCAATCAATACACGATTGTGCTTTCTAGTGTGTTTCTAGTGTCCCATACCTGATTCCCACATCAGTTGAAACACAGAGCACAATGAAGATGTAGGTGAAGGGCTGGGCCGACTGTAAAGGAGCAGGGAGAGGGAGGGGTGGTGTTGTTTGTCTTTGAGGCCGATGCTAACCACACCCAATATCTAACCTTTTGAGAACTTGCATAATGTAGCTTTAAAACAAAACTCCTTCAGGCATCTTTTAATATCAAAAACGTGAACACTTGAACTTTGTCAATAACAGTTTATCCTCAGTGGTGACTTCATACTGCACTAGTGTGAGAAAGAGCCCTTCACACCTCTAAATCAACACCAGCATCTCCTATTTCCTATTTTTATTTAAATAGGTCTTGCAGTAACTGCCAGTGGTTGGGAAAACAATCAGAGTACCTATTTTATCTGAGCCAGAGCCAGAATCTATTCCAAACTAAAATGGCAACAATGAGACTGACTCAGCCAACAACTTGTAAGCCATCTTACAGAAATAATAACTCCTAAATGATCACATTTCTTCCGTGGCCATGACAAATATTATCTGCTCCTAGCAACAGCTACAGCAGCATTTATGTCACCTAAAATAACGTGAAAGACAAATCAGTCTTCACTGATTGTTTAAGGCAAAATAACCCAGATCCCAAGCAGAAAACGGCTAACATGACCCCGAGCTGTGTAAGCCTTGCTGCCAAACACAGATTTTCTGGAAAGATGATGGTCATCACCACCACACCCAATATCTAACCTTCAAAATGTTTCTCAGAAAACCTTTGGGTGAGGTGATTTTTGATAATAAAAAAAAACCCTACAACAATCATCAAAAATATTACATCTATGCAGCAATTCAGAGCTGAGCATGAAGGCCTGTGGTGTGATTGTGGCCTTTTTGTCAGTCTCTTTGACAGGGTGAAATCAGTGAGTGCCTCTGTGGGACTTAATGAAACACGTCACTGTTCACACACAGAGACGTGTGACAGAAGAAGTTGTGAGAACTGAACTTGAGAGCTTCACTAAATGGCTACCATAAGGAGGTTCATTGTTTTTTTTTATTTTTCTTTTTTTTCTCCAGTGCAGCAGTAAGACACAGTGCTGGTGTTGAACATGCCTGCCACCAAATCATGATATATCAAAGTCACATTATGAAAATGGGGAGCAGCTTTTGTTTGTTTTGTTATGAATTTAGGAGAAGAGTAATTTCAGAAGCATTTCTTCAGCCATTATACCACCACCTGCTGACTCATATTAAGCCCATTGGACAGGATTAATTAAGATGTGAGATTAATCAAGATAAATGCTAAAAACAGCCTGAGGGTGAAGTTTCTCATTAAACAGCCGACACTGTTTCGGACATGTCTCTATCTAGCTGACAGCAGCCCAACTACAGCAGGATTAGTCTGACCTGCACGTCTCATTATTATTATTACACTTACATCACAGATCATCCACTTATCTGAGTCCACAGGCTTGAACTGATGTTGACACTAGATGAGGAGTCACAGTATCACCAGTATCACAGTTGTTGCAATTACTCCTGAGGGGGACATCCACAAAATATAATAACAATCAATCCAATAATTCTTGAGATATTTCAGTATGGTCCAAAGTGGTGGACTGGCCAACAGGCCAAAAAAAAAAAAAAAAAAAAAAAAAAAAATCTACACTGATATCCCTAAAGCAACATCACAGCTCAGGAGGTTGTTCATCTACATTTACTGTGGTTTTGAAGGCATTTCTACACTCCTTTAACCATCTTAATGAAAAATGTCTACTGCTTTATAATAAAGATTTTTTAACCTGTTTGACACATCCTAATCCAAAATAGCCATAATAACATATTTCCTTGCTTGATTTGTACAACAAATGGAAATATCAATGTTGTATTGAGTTTAAGAATATATAAGACTAGGTAAATTGGTGACTCTAAATTGCCTGGAGGACTGAATGTGAGTGTGAATGGTTGTCATTCTATATATGTTGGCCTGCAATGGACTAGCAATCAGTTCAGGGTACAACCTGATGCACCCCTCATGATATTTCATGATTTTCTAGCAGATTTGTTCAACACCAGCATTGTGTCTTACTGCTGCACTGGAGAAAAAAAATAAAAATAAAAAAACAATGAATACCTCTCGCCTGGTGTCAGCTGGGATAGGCTCCAGCCCTCCTGCAACCCTTATAAGCGGTATAGACAATGGATGGATATATAGTCATATAAAACTAATAATCAAACTGCTGTAATACACACTTCAAAGAACAATAAATGCCTTGATTTTCCAGTCAGGAACGTCACTATTCCTCATAATTCACATTGCACACTTGGATTTGTAACCCAGTGGTTGTGAAAGTACCAGGGCATAGAGAATCTCCATGTTTCAAAATAATAAAGTGAATAAGAGGCTCTTCCAGCTGCTCCTTTGTGGCTCAATTATTCCTATTTCCTTTGTTTTTGTGCAGGCCAATCACACAAGACGACTGTGATTGCCAGATCTTCAAATGCACTGCACACTGGAAAGATTCAAGAGTCAACAGCCTTTGAGTTTATTGCTTTTTTTTTTTTTTTCTAAATCTCTGCCACATGACGTGGTGGCTGCCTCAATCTGTCTGAATAGCTGAATAGCTGAATAGCTCTTATTAGTTTACAGATGTGGTTGAGTTGAATGTATCACTTGTTCACAGCAAATTTATGCAAAGTGAAATAAAACCAATGGTATAAATAGACAAGATGATCTGACATATGTAGATTTAAAAATCCTTTTTTATTTCTTTAATACAAAAAGTGTTGGAACAAGAATATGTTTAATCCTTGTGAAAAAAATTGAATGATAAACTATATATAATTTATTTGCCATTTTAATTTATTAATTAAAATGTATTAACATTTAATTTATTGTCACAATCATCTTTCACCAAAACACACCACAATGCAGCACAGTGAGCTGCATGACATTGTGTGACAATGGTGAGTTACCTTTTACTCTTCCTGGAAAGGTCAGATTTTGATGTAAAATCTAGTGTCAGCGAAATGTCATTACCAAGTTTAATGTGAACACCAGTCTGGCTCTGTCTCCTGTCTACCTGATCAGAGCAGTTAATCCCCTGAGCAGAACAACATACAGTGTCCACATCAGAGCACAACCTGACGACAGATCTGTTACTTGATCAGTGAAATAAAACAACAGCCAGTCAGGCTTTGGACAAATTGTCTGACTCACATATGCAGCAGAGGAAACCTTCTGTTGTCCTACAACTAGAATGATATCATTCTTTACTTTAGATCAATTCACATATCAGGGACAATGCACGCTAACTAATGAATCATTACAATGGAAATGTGCTCATTTTAATCTAGTAATTAGGTGGGGGAAAAAGCAAGAGGCAACCAAAATAAACATTAAAGCACTTATCTCATATCTTGAGTTCATATTACTTTAATCAATCCACACAAAGTTCAAAAACCAGGATGATTATTATTGATTGATATGATTATTATATTATTATTGCTGCATTGTCAGCAGGTCAAATCCAAGGCAAGTGAGCCATCCTTAATGTCTGGACCATGTAGGTCATGGTATTTGTAAGTGCTAAACACAGGAGAATGGACTTGCTTGAGGTTCTTGAGGACGTTTCACCTGTTGTCCGAAAGGCCTCTTCAGTCCTGAAGAAAATTTTTTGAGAGGTTTCTGTAGATTTGTCAGAAGTATGCTGCGAATCTCCTATTCTTACACATTCCAAAGGTGTTCTACTTGGATTCAGATCTTGACACAAGTTGGTGTTGTCATCAAATTCTGACCCTACCATCTGTGTGTCTCAGTAGAAATCTAGATTTATCAGACAAAGCTAAGTTTTTCCAGTCTTCAACTGTCCAGCTTTTGGTGAGCCTGTGTCCACCGCAGCATCAGATTTCTGTTCTTGGCTGACAAGAGTGGAACCTGAGAAAAAGTTGTAGTTGTTGTAGCCCTTCCGCCTCAAGGTTCAATGTGTGTGTGCATTCTGAGATGTTTTTCTGCTCATCACAGTTGTAAAGAGTGGTTATCTGAGTTACCCTAGTCCTTTTGTCAGATCCAACAACTAGCCATTCTCGTCAACAAGACATTTCCATCTGCTCACTGGATGTTTTGCTTTTTTCTCCATTTTGAGACTGTGGTGGGTGAAAATGCCTGTTTCCTTGCAGTTTCAGAAATCCTCAAACCAGCAAAAATGTCAGCTGTCAGCAAAAATCATGCCACAGTCAAGTCACTGAGATCACATCTTTTTCTCTATGGCGGCTATGGCTCAGGAGGTAGAGCAATCGGAAGGTTGGTGGGGCGACTTCGGTTGGTTCAATTCCTGGCTCCTCCAGTCCGCATGCCGAAGTATCCTTGGGCAAGATACTGAACCCCAAGTTGCCTCAGATGTTTGTCATCGGTGTGCGAATGCGTGTGTCTGTGCTAGAAAGCACTATTGTATAGATGTGCTGTATGAATGTGTGTGTGAATGGGGTGAATGTGACCTGTAGTGTGAAGCGCTTTGAGTGGTCGAAAAGACTAGAAAAGTGCTATAGTACAGTCCATTTACCATATTCTGATGTTTGATGTGAACATTAACTGAAGCTCCTGACACAATTTTATACACTGCACTGCTGTTACATGATTGGCAGATAACAGCATATATTAGCAGGTGTACAGGTGTTCATAATAAGCTGTTCCATCAGTATGTGTGGTGGCAAGAGTAGTAGTTTGTTTGTGTCATCACTTTACAATTGCCCAGCCCACATAAAGATTATCAGAACACAGTGAAATGTGCCAAAAATATATTATTTTAAATAGGCAAACAAGGACTTTGTCTTCTCTTCTACTAAATCCGTCAAAAATGTAGCCTCCCTCCTAAACCACAACTCATGTTATTTCAAATGATCAACTAGAGAGTCAGCATAGATGAGAGGCATTTTACAAGTGAGTGCACCCTTACATCGTCATATAATGGTCAATAAAACATAAAATGGACTTCATCCTCCTGCCTAAATAACACAATAAGCTTTTTATATTTTCAGTATTTAAAGTACATGAACATAACTGTGCAGATCATTTCCTCTTGCTTAATTTCTGCTTCACATAATGCCCAACACTATAAGTGTGTGTGCCTGTGTGTGTCTTTTTTAATGAGACAACATGTGTAATTTAGGCCTGTATACATTAGCGGACCATATTCCCTTGTATATGAAGAATAATTCACAGTAAGTGATACAATTATTATTACTATTATTATTATTATTATTATTATTATTATTATTATTACCCGTTTTCAAAGATGAGATATAATCTATAAAATAAAGAAGTTCCCACTCAACCACCACCTTTCTCACAACTTTTAATGTAGTCCACCAGCTGCTTTTCATCAGGCATATCATCCATTTCCCATTCAAGGTCATAGATATTCCAGTCATATTATAAAAACCTGACGTCCACACACACACACAACACACACACACACACACACACACACAAACAGTATTCCCAACAATAGTATTCCCAGAAAATCGTTTGTGAGTGTGCGTGTGGGGAGAGAGAGAGTAATGAGGAGATGCAGGGTGCGTTGGATTTGCGCAAGCATGCTGATGACCGGGTCGGTGTGATTGGTCACCTCTACGTATGAGAGGATGCCCGTCTACCAGCAAAGTTGTGTGCTTTTAAACTGCGGCGGGCAGAGGGCACGGGATTCAGACCACACAGCTGTTGGGGATCGAGATCAACGAGCTGAGCCGAACCGAACCTGAACCGAGCAGACCAGTGCGCACCACAAGACAGAACCTCTCCAAAATAGCGCACAAATAGCCTACAAAGGGGAAGAGGAGTGAGGGACACACAGAGACATGACTCTGCCAACTGTGCGACAACTTTTTTTCTTATGTTTATTCTGGCTTCTTGGATGTTGGAGTACAACAGGTGGGTAATCATTTTTAAACTGACTATATCTAATGTTCAAATGTACCTTAAACTACGTGGTTGAAAAAATACTAACTAGACCTTTACCACCTTGTTTCTGGATTGGATTTTGTTTAAAACACATCTCGTAGACTAATCCCGGGATGCACAAAGGATGCAAAAATTCTCATTATACAAAAAAATATTACAGCTCAAATCTATCATAGTGATGATAAGAGATAAAATACCATTAAGTATGATAAAGTACAGTTAAAAGTGGTATATGCAGCATAGATAAGCAGAAAGCAACAAATAAGGAGAATTATTGGTCAGTTAAAGGAACTGATTGGTGTATATTGTCTTCAAGGACACAGTATATAGTGCTCTGTTTGATCATTTAAAAAGCTATGACAAAACAATGCTGGAAGAGAATATACATATAACAAGACATTCTTAATAATGGCTCACAGCTGGCCAGTAAAGCATTAATAAATAATTACATAGAAACCTTTCATAAAATATGATTTATCAGAGAAAAGAATTAGAAGAAAAAGCATTCAAATTCTTTATAATCTTTTGAAATATAAAAGCAAATACCTCAATGCAAAATATACTTGGTTAGTCTCAGTGACTCAGTGCTTTATTCAACATTCAAAAGTACTCACTATGCAAAATATCTTATTCTAGAATTAGTTATCAATTAATTTTCATTTTTAATTACTTCATTCACTGTTGTGTCATTAATCAATTAAGCAATTTAAGGTGATAATTTATTCATATATAAAATATGAATCAACAAATTAACCAGTAACTATAGCTTTCAAATGGAGTAAAAAGTACAATATATCCCCTTGAAATTAAATAGAATTGAAATCTGAGGTAGTATAAAATCGAAATCCTCAAATAGTGTACAAGCATCTCAAAACTATGTTATATATTAGATATTTAAATACAGTAAATGTATTTAGTTTCTTTCCATCACTGAGTAGCACCAAGTAACTTAATAACAACTAGAAAATCCTCATTTCACTGAACTATTCTGCTTAAAAGTTTGTGCTGTGCTACACATCTGACCACACCTGCAGCAACACTGACTTCATGATGTACTAAACACATCCTCCTGAGAACATTACTTCAGCAAGGTGAGACTTTCAACCACTGTAGGTCAGCCAAAACAAGACTTTCAGCTGGTGTACCAATATACCATATATTATGGTTACATTTGGATTCAAGACTATTATTACCAAACAATTTTCTGCAGAAAGCCTTTGTATTTTCATTAAAATGTGTTTTCTTATCTCTGATAGTGGAGCAGAAGCCGGCACTGGTCTATTTGTAGATGCTCACATAAATGGCTGCAACATTGAATCGCTGTAAATTTAACACTGGACCAAATTATTCTTGTCAGTTCTTATAAGAATATTGTAAAAATAATTTTAAAGAACTTAAAGATAAAATTAAGTACAGTAAAATTACTTACTATTGTAAGTTACTATTGTAGACCACAAATATACTTAGAGTCCTATAGAATTACTATGGCATTCGTGTACAATGTATTTGTTATTTTAATGGGAATGATGTCAGAAAAACTGAAATTCCAGTATGACTGAAAATATTCCTCACGTGTGCTCTTTATCCAGATGCCAGTCCTTACAATCAGTGGGAAGATGGCATAGAGTTAAGAAAGGTAATGAAATATATTTTCATTTTATATTCACCCACTCAAATTATCCTTATATCATTACCATTTTCCATGACCTCCGTATAATGAATTATTTTCAGGCTTTGAGTAAAGAAAGGGATGTTATTTTAAGGCTGCAAAGAAAAGAGAGAGGCAGTCAGTAGAGGTGTGGTGGTTGTAGAGTCTTCGCTTTAGTCATTAATCAACAGCTCTGCCACAACTCTGTTTCTTCTCAGTGTCTTGTGGCTGCACAGGCTCATGTGATTATCACCACAATGGTCTGTTTGAAGGACAACAGAAAGTATTATGGTATCAAAGAATGAGTCCATAGATGCAAGTGATCAGCATATACATCCAAATACTGATTGCAAAGAGTAGTTGTGTGAGAGAAATTAAATGGGACTGACTGTAAGGTTTGGTAAACCTACAGTTTTTCTAATGAATTTAAATTCCAGACAGGCTGTATTACATGTCTTTTTTTCTCCTGGAAAAAAAGAGATTTAGTGTTGCAATCTGTTGTTAACTTGCAGTGAATTATGTTGCTTGTCTGCAGGTGCGCAGCATTCAAAGTGATGATTTCAAATGACATTTTGTGGAGAGACCAGGATGAGGTGGGTGAAGAGTAAACACAAAAATACTTTAAGATCACTTTAAAAGTACATAACATTATATAAAGGTACATAATATTATACATAATATACAGTATTTTCAACATGCAACACTATGGTGTATAGAGATGGTTGTTCACCTCTATTCCACAGCACCAGTACTGCTTATTAAAGTTTCAAATAATGAAGTTCTACGTTTTCCGTCAGTCCTATTACTGACAGTCTGCTCAGTGATGGTCTGGTGGTCTGTCTACCAGGTCTGCTTATATAAAACAAATTTTACATTTTTAGAAATGGTGGGCTTGTTTAGCCTGAAACACCTTTTTTGAAACTGCTAATCAAAACCTGAAAGCAGGGTTGGGACTAGATACTCCATCACATGCATGGGTGGTGCTGTTATGAGGCTAAGCTAAGTTTTCCCCTAATGATCATAAGAAAATGTGATACTGCTTTTGCACATTAATTGGCTTAAGCAAAATACAGAGAGCAAGCTGAAGAAGAGAAACACTGTGGTGTGGTACAGTGATATATGACTAGCTGTGATGGTATACGGAAAGCTGTTGGTAACAAGACTGAAAACTGGGGTTACTTAAAAATAATTAACTGGATGTGTTGTCCTTTTGCAGCCATCTCAGCTATTGATATCATGAACCTCATCACAGCAGAAAAATAATTAAAAAAAAATAACTATACAGCTTCTAACAGAAAATCTTGGGAAAAAAGTATCTTAAATGTCTAACAAATTCAACTTACAAATTCTTAACAGTTTTAAACCTTTGAAATTCTGTACAGAACATAGTGTGTAGGTGACAGACAAAACAACAGGAACACAAAATAATCCTAAACTAGGATTATGGCCTCAAAAATGACATCTTGTCTCTGATTTTGAGCAACTTGCTTCTTTTTTGCTTCTTAGAGGAAATATTTATTGGTTGTTGCATTGCAATAAAATTTGATTTTACAGGACATCCTGTTATTGTGC
>NC_066833.1:6621799-6651801 GCF_001640805.2 Lates calcarifer
ATGAAAGGGGCGTTTGTTTTCGTTTATTTGTAAGCATTACTTTGGTACTGGTAAATTTGTAGTATAGGGTTCTGGGAATGATTCATTGTTTATATAATGCTTTATATAAGCAGTGTCTCAGGTCTGATTTCAAAGTTTAAAGTACTGACAGCATATCATTCACATATCACAAACAGAAAATAGTAGCCTGGTCCCAGATCTGTTCATTTAGACCCATCTCAAATTTTGAGGTGCCATTCATATATTGTGGCTATGACCTAATTCAGGACGTAGGGATCTCCTCAGGACCTGGCTTATCCTGTTCCCATGAGCAGATTTTATCACCGAGCTGCTGCATAGGGCTCATTCATAATAATATTAATTATAATCTGCAACCAGATTACAATGTGACCATAAAAAACCTTGAAAAAACCAAGGTCCATGATTTTTATCATTGGCAGTCAGTATCCTCCTCAATGTTAGCAACATTCTCAATTAAGGAGATGGGTGAGAAGGAGGTCCTGAGCCTGGGTTTGCTTTGGGTCTCCAAACTTCTAAATCCACCCCACCTCCTGCACTGTTCAGAATGAGGCAGTCAAATCGCAAGGTCTGTGTCCCAGTTACTGTCAGTATCATAAAGGCAGCATATTGAATTTAGTCGATTTTTGTGTGGGTTGTGATGGACACTACAAGGCAAAGTATGATATAAATAGAGGACCTACTGGCAGCTGGGAGCTATTAAAATGTAATTGTGGACAGTGGTGAATCACTTCCAGTATAGATTGTGAAAACAGAACACAACACAAAGGGCAGGCAAAGTGTGCTAGGTCAACTGGGACAAGTTCCATACCAGGGCACCAGGGTTAAATGCAATATGGCCATGTAACATATCCCAACTTCAGAACTAAGGAGGAACTCTCCATTGTTTCAGCTCTCCAGTCACTGTGGGGTATTAATCCTCCAGGTAAATAATATACAAGTTGAATCCCTCTTTAAAACAAGTATGGGGAAAAATTTAATTTAATTCTTTTTTGTCACATTTATCCATTCCTTTGTACAATGGGTCACAAAGTTACTGACTGAAAGCCTTACAGCACAACTGAAATACAATTAGCAGGACAATTTCTATTTTATCATTTGAATTGCTGCTGTGACTTTATAGGACTTTGTTTCTCCTATATGGTTTCACAACTGTTAGTTCAGTGTATTCATTCAGAAATGCTGCATATATCACCAGTAAGCTGGATGACTCTACAGTGATGAAATGTATAGTACAACAGATTCTCAGTATAGCACACAGCATCTCAAACAAAAACAACCTTCCAATTTTCATAATTAGAAAGTTGTATAAGGATGGCATGAACCACTGTGACTCATTTCCCTGAGGTACCATAAAACAACTACTGTCCCATCTTTTCAATAAGCCCTGCAGGATGTATTTGTGTGCGTGTATTGTGTATTTGTGTGTATGATGAGGTTTTGTAACAAAAAGGAGAGGCAGCCCTAATAAGATGAATCTCTTGATAAGGTATCATGGGGTGATATAAGGTGCCACTAATACAGGTACAGACATGTACAGATGCATGTAGTACCCATACACACACCTGCATTAATACATAAAGACACATTTTGAACATTAATTCTTTAATGTTTTTGTAATTTCTTGACACAGATCTTATATTTAAAATGGAAATGTTGAAAGACTTCATGCTAAAGCCTGTTATTAAAGGGTGTCAGCACATAAGGTGACAACAGTGATTCACTTTCCTTCTATTATACAGCCAAGCTTAAGATAAATTCACTTCTTCACATTTTATCTTTAATTAGACATCCAGCGTCATCACAGCGTTAAAAGGTATGATAAAGTTTAAATTTATACCTTCTAGTATAAGAGACTGGCACCTGTTGAACTTAAATGTGGCTGTTAGAAATAAGCTTGAATTCATAACAGTTAAAATACACTAATAGAACAGTGAAGTAGTTACAAAAGAAAAAAAGTGATAACAGTCACTCCTGCAGTGTCATCCACTTCTCTGCTGCCCAGGCAAAGGTCCATGCAAATGTTATTTGGTGTAACTGACCTAACCGTAGGTTAAACTGTCTACAAACAAAATTCAAACAAAGCATTACGTACAGTTAAGTACAGCTGAACAAAGGAGAGAAATCTTTGCTTGCTATCCTTACCACTAGTACCACCACTACTGTGTTCAGCAGTTATTGTTATGGGGAAAATGCTAAAATTCAAATGTATTCTTTTCATTATGCTTTGTCCAACAAAGGTCAGTTCAAAGCAAAGTTTGGAGTTAAACCTCTGCAGAAATATTTATTATGTTAGATTATCCACTAGATGGTGACACTGGCTGATCGAGTCTAGGTTTAGGGTTTAGGGTCATTTAAGGTTTGATTTAAGCATTTAGGCCACTGGAAATGACTGAATCACAGCTGTCACACTTTTGTCAGTGCTACACTACATTTAGTTGCACACATTGTTTATGTGTTATTTGATGAGTTTTTTTTTTTTTTTTTTTTTTTTGTATATTCTAACAAGGCATGTGAGGAATGCTACTTTTTTCACCTTCAAATGATGGTCTAAGAAAGTGTTCATTTGAAGGCAGGATTAGACCAGCTCTTTAACACAGTGCATGTGTAATAATTATCTTCTACTAGGCTTCGCACTCTTTAAAAACACACTTATTTTGCCTTTTATGTAATACCTGCATTGGCTTTATGATGGCAAGTATATCACATGATATGCAGGTCACGCAGTAATTAACTCAACTTCAGACTTACTGTTTTACAAAATAAATAAAAAATGTACTTTAAAATAATACATGTAACACACAGTTTTTCATGGAGCAGGCTTCCTTTTCCTACATAAAATTTACATGGTAGGAAATCCATGTCCATGTTTACACTCCCCACATGATGAACAGGATCCACCCACTGTTTGTGAAGGAAGATATTTATTGACTGACTGATGACTAACACATTATTTATGAGGTTTGGTATGGCAACCACAATTTTTGATGTGACATTTTCTATTTATGGATAATTTTATTTTTATTTTTAGTGAAGACGCAGGGTATCAAGCCTGAATCAGATGCTCACACATAAGCTGCCAGCACCTGAAGTCACTGTAGCCAACACTTCATGTCTTAATCCATGTGATAATCCCAACACTCACCTGAGGTTCTTCTGCTGGACTGTAATCCTCAGGATTCCCGCAGCAGTCACTATCAGCAGAGAGGCATCTGCTGCGTGACTCGCAGCCAGCATATCTTTTCCGTACACCCACTGACTGGTGCAACTCCTATGAGCATGACACTGAACGAAAACAGATGAACATCAGTATGTGTATATTTACAGTCATAACCATCAAGCTGCTCTAATTTTCTCTCACTTAGAGTGTGATAAAAACCTGCATCTGTGGTGTTTACAGAGTGACAGTATTTACACAGCATATGTTTTGCTAATTTATATGAACATAAGTGCTGGGTCTATTGGGAGATTGTCGGAATTTATCTGAAAATTGGTTTCTGTCGCATATGGTCATTATTTGGCTTGCCTACTTTTTTTAAGGGTCTCAAGCAAAAAAAATAAGCCATAACTGAATGTTTTCTGAAAAGCGAGACCCAGTTGAATGAACAGGATGAACTGCCTCCTCAGTAGAATAATACTAATACAAATACTGTGTACAATCAGTCAGGTGTTTGGAGAAATGGTTCCTCAGTAATGGAAGCAGTCATTTCTAAAAGCAGAATTTCATGTTAAATTCACAAGAAATCACTGCTTAAATGTCAGAAGAAAGAAAAAATATATATATAAACAAGTATTGCTTGAGAGTGAATCAGGAAAAATGATAGGAGCTAAGACAAAGACAGAAACCACCATATTAAGTATACATACAAATGACATGAAACAGTGGCTACACTCTTTTACCACATCCATTCAGTTATTATATGAAAAGAATATATTATATGTATTCCCCCTATCTGTTCATATCTCTCTAAACTGCAGTTTGTTTTCAAAAATGAATGAGACTCATTTTATTTAACAACCATGTCCTGCCTAACTGAACTTTCAGACAAGATGTCTGTCTGTTTAGGTCAGCTGGAGAACAATTGTTGTAAGTCATGCAGTGAACATGAAATTATGATTAACCGCTGCTTTATTGATCTTGTTGGTTGGTTTGAAGTAAACAGGAGAGGGAGAGAGGAAGTACAGAAGGTTATACAAGTTGCTAGGGTTGCCTTTATGTGATTAGCCATGCAGTAACACATGAGAGCTTGCTCTGCTGTCCTGGCTGATGGTCAGATGGCTTGCAGTTGTTCTGCAGTCAATTCCAAGAATGGGGTGAGTCTCAATAGCTTCCTTAAGATACTGTATCCCAGGGTTTTCAATGCTTCATTGTCCTCTGTGCTGTTCCCAGAGACACACAATGCAGGCAGTGCTCAGTGAAGAGCAATACTTCCACAAACAGATTTACAGGACAGAAAGCAGTGACATTTTTACTGAAACAAAATTGTCTCCGGAAGCAATGTAAATTTAGTTATATGGTCAAATTTACATACAGTTGCTTTACAAATTGCATAAAAGACATATAACAGAATAAGACAAGATTTCAGAGAGATCACAAAAACAAACATGATGAACAGGTATGGAAGAATACAAGTTGTTGCAACATCATGTTGCTGTTCAGAACAATGAACAATGAATAAATGAGCAATAAATAACCAAAAAGTGCTTCACAGAATGACACATCAACAGAAAAATAGACAAAACTTCAGGAAGCTAAAATAATGACAGTTAATAAGGGTTTGGTATCCTGTTCTCACACAAATAATTCCAAAATGTAGATACTTTATCAGTTGTTGTTTGTTTTTGTTTTTTGTTTTTTGTAGTTCTTTTGTGAACACGTGAATTCACAAAAACTCGTTGTTTCACAAAATGTTAAATTTCTGAATCAGTCGACTTGGACTTTGTAATTGGACCCCATCATGGTTTTTATGCTCTCTTCTGTATTTATCCACTGAATTCTCCTCTTCTGACACTGATATCACAAAGCAGAAACGGTTGTATAACTGAAACTCTCTTCTTCCTATCATCCATCTCTGCCAAGTGCACACTGTCCCTCATGATCAGCACGTGGCTCCAGTACCATCCAGTGAAAACACATGGGACCCAGGCCACTGACTACCTGGCTATTGGCTATATACACACAAACGCACACACACCTACAGCACCACCTGTCCTCCAGCTTCAGTGTGTAATATTAAGTGCAAATGGAATCAGTGGGAACAAATAATAAGAGCAGTCAGGTGCAACACGTGAACTAGTCTCCTGCTGGCCTTCACACATGCAGCGAGAGGGACGGAGGAGGGGAGGTTGTTGTAGTTGCCATGGTGACTGTGCCAGTTGCATTTACCCCTTCCCCTCTTTGTATACATACACACACACACACACACACACACACACACACACGTACACCACACGTCACGTCCACAAAAGGTGCAGCAAAAAATACATTTCCTCATTCAGTTTTCTGCTTGACAACATCCTTAAATTTGAACAATGACACTGAATTGTTACAGTCTGCACTGATGATGTTCCCATCTCCTTTTGACTACATAGAAAGGTAATTGTATTCACTGCAATAGCCCATAATAATAGCACTCTAGCACAAACCTGGTTTCAGTCTGACATACCTGAGACATAATTTCTTTTTCAGATAAGGAATACATAATGAATGTTTGTTGTTAAATGTTATAATTTCCTTCACATCAGAATAAACGACAGCAATACATGTCACTACTATAGATACTATATAGATATAGTGTTAGAGTTCATGTCAGTACTAACTTTATCAAACAGCAGGTCTATCTAGATCTATTGTGTACTTATAGAAGACAAGCATACTAATAGCATACTTTTTTTATTTTTACTTTTGATTTTTTAAATATCCTGATTATTCAAGCTGTTCAATTATTGTCTTTCTCATCCTCCTAAATGCTGTATTTTCATTAAACTATCCAGACCACACCATGTCTCATCTGCCAACAGGTTTTTAGTTTCTTGCTCCTGCCAATCACCTGTCCCACATTAATGTAATACCTATTGACAGCAAGAATAATTTAAACAAAATCTCCTAAAATGTACTGTCAGTATTGTGGCATTGAGCAAACAATTTTATTCAGACATACTTCTGCATTTATATCTAGACTTGACTATAGTGATTAACATGACCCTTGTCTGCACCCTAAAAGCCTTTTGACTGTTTCTGTGTATCAAAGCACACCATGTATTATCACACGAGTTAAATACCTAACTCACCAGAAATTAAAAAGTAGGATGGTCCTACAGAGTGTAGTTGTATTGTACATGATTTATCTATGAGACTTTACACTGCTAACACTGCACAGGATTTATTTCAGACTATATTTTCAAACTGAGCATGGCAAAACTGGTTTTGCACAAATAGAATAAGTTTTAAAAAGTTAAATCAAAGACCTTTTACAACCTGCAACTTTATTTTCACTCTGATTTCAGGTAAAGTTATCTGTATGTTTGTTTTTATGTGTGCATGCAGAGTGGTTTACATACATATGTAACATTAGTGTTACATTTTCTTAAAGTTACTCTGTGACCTGTGGTAATTAATTTAGAATAATTAATAATGAGTCAAAGTAATAACTTTATAGTTCAGGTAAGTCTCATATCATCTTGAAAAGCTTTTTGGTGCATATATATATATAACTAAATATATTAGGAATGCCACATCTATTTGTTTAATATGGAACTAAATTTGACTTTTGTGTGCTGTATGTAACTTGTGGATTGAGTTTTTTTGTCTGTCTGTGAGTTTATACTAATCCTGTTGAAAAACAGATCTTAATTGCAATAAACATCAATGATAAAGACTGCAATAAGTGAAATGATACTGTAGTGGAATCTTCAGTTCATATTATTCACTTTAACCCTTCCAATTATGTAATTAATCCCAACAATGAGACAAATATGGCACTGACACAGTAAATGAATTTGTGTTCTATTTTGATGGGAAATTTATCATACATAATTCACTATTAGCAGTAATTATGTGATTAAACTAGCAACTGCTGGACTTTATGCATCATGTAAACAGCTGAGTGTACCACAAGATGGCAGTGTAAACTTTGGAGATGTCCTGTTGGACACACATCTGGCAGAAGTCATGTTTAATCAAGTTCATGAAGTTGGTCAGATTAAAAAAAAAAAAGACCTATTCTTTTTTCTGCTCTAATATTACATCTACAGTGGACCAATATATGGATATTACCCTATACAAGTTTGTTTACAGGGTGGCACAGTGGTGCAGTGGTTAGCACTGTCCCCTCACAGCAATCAGGTTCTGGGCTGACTCTAAATTGCCAGTAGGTGTGAATGGTTGTTTGTCTATCAAGCCTGTGAATATTCTCATTCATCCAGGTTCTAGTTATCTTAAGGAAAGTTAAATTGAAAAGCAACTGGACTTAGTTATAGTCTAGAAGACGTTTCACCTCTCATCCAAGAGGTTTCATCAGTTCGTGTTCGTAGCTGACCAGGCTGGGACTGGTCCAACTGATTTTTGGTGTGGACCCAGGTATTTAACCTCTGTGGGGCCTTTCACAAGATCAATGATGTCATAGATCCTTTGTGTTCTATGTGTCAATGAGGTGAAACGTCTTCTAGACTATAACTAAGTCCAGTTGCTTTTCAATTTAACTTTCCTTGAGTTGTTTGTCTATATATATTGGCCCTGTGATGGGCCAACATATATATAACCTCTCACCCAATGTCAGCTGGGAAAGGCTCCAGCTCCAGCCCCCCATTAACCCATTACAGATAAGCAGTATAGACAATGGATGGATGTTTGTTTACAAATAAAATAAGAAAAGTGCCATAGGAGGTCACTCATAAAGGCATTAGATATAAATAATTTTTTAAACTTGATATTGATGTGAACTATTGCCACTGTAAACCATGGTCTGACACGCTGCTACAGATATTTTGGATTTTCATTTTGGAATTTCACAAAACAAATAAATAAATAATAATAAAAACATTGTCAAGATTTTGCAAGAAAATTTACATCTATATATTATATTTGGCTGACAATACTTAAATACTTAATTTTAAAAGGTTAATTTATTCTTTAGATTTTTGAATAATGGGAAATCTAGTAATTCAGACATAATAAATACATAATTGAGTCATCAATCCAACTATTCAGTCTATAACACATAGAATTTGTTTATTTAATGTGTTTAATTCATCAATTTCCCCTTTTTGTCACGAGGTCAGCTCCTTGACCTGTCTGTCAGTGTCTGTCTGTTTGTCTGTCTCTGTGTTGCCTGCCCCTCCCCCTTGCTCTCTGTCTCTCCTGCTGGATCTGCCACTCCACACCTGCTGTGCCTCTACAATCAAGTTCACCTGTTTCCTATCAGCCCATCACTCCTGCCTTCAGTCCCTGCCGGATTGTCACTCCTGTTCATGGTTTGTCTTGAGAGAAGTTCGGTTCTTCTAGTTTTACACCAGCTACTGCTGTAGTACTAGTCTGCTCATTTCTTACCCTGTGTTCTCTGTTCTGTTTTTGCCTGCCAGCCTGCCTGCCTGCCTGCCAGCCCACCTGCCATTCCCTCCAGTCTGCCTGCCACTCATATTTTCCATCGGGACCAGCACCAACAGCAGCACAACTTTTCCCCACCCCTGGACTCCTTCACTTGCCGCAGCACCCCTCTCTGGACCAGCACTATCCTGACCCCTTTTCACCACCAATTCCTAAATAAATGTTGTTTGTCTTGCAGTCTGTGTTCTGCTTCTGGGGTTCCAAGCTCAGTCGTGACAGTACGATCCGGCCATGCAGCACCCCGCAGACACAGACCCTGTCCAGCAGGCTGTCTCCCACCATGGATTTTTGCTCGGCCAGCACACCCTGGCACTGAGGGAAGTAATGAAGAGCCTCAGAGATCTCACCACTAAGGTTTTGGAGATTCGGGACCAAATAAATCAGCCCCTTAGTCCTGAGGTTCAGCCACCAGTTTCCACCCCTGCAGGGCCAACTCCAGTACCCATTAAGGAGCCATGGGTTCCTTCCCCCGACCGCTTTGAAGGTGATTTTGGATTATGTCGTTCATTCCTCTTGCAATGCGATCTTGTTTTTTCTCAACAGCCTCATACTTACTCAACGGAGCAGTCGAGGATAGCTTACCTGATCGGGCTCCTTCGTGGTAATGCCTTGGCCTGGGCTACTGCTCTGTGGGAGAAGAAGTCTCCAGTCACTGCCACCTACGCATCCTTTACCGCTGAGATGAGGAGAGTTTTGATCTTGTCCGTGGTCAGGATACCTCTAAGAGGTTACTCTCCCTCCGCCAAGGTAAGCGCAGTGTCGCTGAATTTTCTGTTGAGTTTTGCACTCTGTCTATCGAGAGTGGCTGGAATACGGAATCTCTGCAAGCTGTTTTTTGTCATGGCTTAAGTGAAACCATTAAGGATGAACTCGTTTCTTATCCTGAGCCCTCTGACTTTGAAGGACTAGTCTCCTTAGCCATTCGCATTGACAACCGGCTGCGAGAGCGGAGACGAGAGATAGAGCGGCGCCCACCCACTGCATCACTGGGGCAGCCCCCACCTTCTCCAGGGTTCCAGGCACGACAAAACAAGGGAGGCGCAGCCTGGGAACCCCTAAGGAGAGAATCTTCGCCTGAGCCCATGCAACTGGGACGCTTCCACCTCAAGCCTGAGGAGCGTCAGCGCTGCCTTACAAGCAACTGTTGCTTGTATTGCAGGAAGCCTGGGCATTTTCTGGCTTCTTGTCCTCGCCGCTCGTCAGAAGACCAGGCTTGCCAGTAACGGGGAGAATCCTGTTGAGCCATGCCTCCCTTCCCCTTTCTCCCCGGCCTCGAGCCCAATTACAAGCCACTTTGTCCTGGAAAGGTCAGTCTGTTAAATTTTCTGCCCTTATAGACTCTGGTGCAGATGAGAGTTTTCTGGACATCTCAGTCACTAAACAGTTAGATCTGCCCATGGCTTGTCTGGATAAGCCGTTGGAGGCTAATGCGCTGTATAGTAGGCTGCTGGCCAACATAACTCAAAGGACTGTTCCTGTACAACTTCTACTGTCTGGTAATCATCACGAGGAGCTCAGTTTTTACATCATTGACTCTCCATCAGTTCCAGTCTGGGTCTCCCTTGGTTAGTGCAACACAATCCCCAAATTGACTGGAAGTCAGGAAGGGTCATCAGCTGGAGCCTTTTCTGTCATTCAAATTGTTTGCAGTCTGCTACTCCTCTGTCTGTGGCTTGTCCTGATTCCCCGCTCACTGTCCCTGATCTGTCCTCCATACCCCCTGAATATCATGACCTATCAGTTTTCAGTAAGGAACAGGCTCTGTCTCTGCCCCCTCACAGTCCATATGATTGTGGCATAGATCTCCTGCCTGGTGCACCCCTTCCCAGCAGCCGTCTCTACAACCTCTCCAAGCCTGAGCTGGAAACCATGGAGAGGTATATTAAGGACTCCTTGGCTGCTGGCATCATTCATCCCTCCTCATCACCTCTTGGAGCAGGGTTTTTCTTTGTGGACAAGAAGGATGGGTCCCTCCGGCCATGCATAAATTTTCGGCAGTTAAATAACATCACTGTAAGAAACAAGTACCCCTTGCCACTTATGAATTCTGCCTTTGACTCTCCAGGGGGCCACTGTGTTCACTAAACTGGACCTGCGTAATGCATACCACCTGGTGAGGATATGGGAGGGCGATGAGTGGAAGATGGCCTTTAATACTCCTTTAGGCCATTTTGAGTATCTGGTGATGCCGTTTGGTCTAACCAACGCCCCTGCAGTCTTCCAGGCCCTAGTTAATGATGTCTTTAGGGATATGTTGCACCGCTTCATCTTTGTTTACCTTGATCATATTCTCATCTTTTCTAAGAACATGCCTGAACATGTACTACATGTCCGTCAAGTTCTGCAAAGGTAATTGGAGAACCGTCTCTTTGTTAAAAGTGAGAAGTGCGAGTTTCATGCCACCTCTACCTCCTTCCTGGGTTTCATCATCGCGGAGGGGCAAATGAAGATGGACCCAGCCAAGGTTAAGGCAGTATTGAATTGGCCCAGTCTTAGCTGTCGCAAGGCTTTGGAGAGGTTTCTGGGATTTGCAAATTTCTACTGGAGATTTATCAGAAACTACAGCCGTGTGGCAGCCCCTTTAACTGCTCTGACATCGACTGCCAAGCCCTTTCAATGGACGCCTACTGCCGAAGCGGCATTCCTCAAGCTGAAGGATCTGTTCACGCCAGACCAGGAGAGGCAGTTCATTGTTGAGGTGGACGCCTCAGACATTGGAGTGGGGGCCGTTCTCTCTCAGCGCTCTGCCAAGGATGGTAAGCTTCACCCTTGTGCTTTTTTTTTTTTTTTTTTCCTCACCACTCGTCTCCTACAGAGAGAAATTATGACGTGGGCAACCGGGAGCTCCTGGCTGTGAAACTGGTTCTTGAAGAATGGCGGCATTGGCTCGAGGGATCTGAACAGCCTTTTGTGGTTTGGACGGACCACAAGAACCTGGCTTACATCCAGTCTGCTAAGAGGCTCAGTTCCCGTCAGGCCAGGTGGGCTCTTTTTTTTTTTTTTTTTTTTTTTTTTTGGACGTTTTAACTTTTCCCTGACTTACAGACCTGGTTCGAAGAACACTAAACCTGACGCCCTGTCCCGCATGTATGTCAGGGAGGATGGTCTTATCGAGTCTCCAGTATCCATCCTTCCAGACTCTTTATCGCAGCGGTGTCTCTTAGGATCAAAGAGGAAGTTAAAGGGGCCCAGCAGACTCAACCTGACCCAGGTAATGGCCCCCCAGGTCGCCTGTTTGTCCCAGATTCTGTCAAGTCCTCTGTTTTGCATTGGGCCCATTCAGCCAAACTTACCTGTCATCCTGGAATAAATCAGAGAGGTTTATTCCAGGATGCACAAAGTAAGTCTCCAACCCAGTCTAGTGCCGGATTATTGCGCCCCCTGCCTGTGCCCCGTCGTCCCTGGTCGCATCTAGCCCTGGATTTTGTGACCGGTCTGCCTGCCTCTGCTGGTAATACGGTAATACTTACTGTTGTGGACCGTTTCAGCAAATTCACTCGCTTCCTGCCCCTGCCTAAACTACCCTCTGCCAGGGAAACTGCTGATCTTCTTGTCAGTAAAGTGTTTTGTGTGTATGGACTGCCCTCTGATATTGTCTCTGATCGTGGGCCTCAGTTCACCTCAGCTGTCTGGAAGGCCTTTTGTTCTTCTATTGGAGCCACAGTCAGTCTAACCTCTGGATACCATCCTCAGTCAAATGGTCAAGCTGAAAGGGCAAATCAGGTCCTGGAGACCTCTCTCCGCTGCATGGTGTCCTCCAACCCCTCCTCCTGGTCCTCCCTGATCCCATGGGTGGAGTATGCCCATAACACACTGCCTTCATCTGCCACAGGTATGTCACCTTTCCAGTGTGTTTTTGGTTTCCAACCCCCCCATTCCCCTCTCAGGAGAAGGAAATCTCGGTGCCCTCAGTCCAAGCCCAGGCCCACCGTTGCCACAAGACCTGGCACCATGCCCGCTCAGCCTTGCTCAGAGCCTTTGACCGTTACAAGCACCAGGCTAACCGTCATCGAACTCCAGCACCCAACTATGCTCCCGGAGACAAGGTATGGCTTTCCACCAAAGACCTACCTTTGAAGACAGTTTCTAAGAAACTGTCCCCTAGATTTATTGGCCCTTTTGAGGTTCAGAGGATTGTTAACCCCAATGCGGTGCGCCTGAAGCTGCCTCGGACCCTTCGAGTCCACCCTGTCTTCAATGTGTCTACTATCAAGCCTGTTGCCTCCAGTCCGCTGGCTCCCCCTCCTCCCCCTAGGATCATTGACAACCACCCTGCATTCACCGTCCATCGCCTCTTGGACTGTCGCCGCCGGGGCCATGGCGTTCAGTATCTGGTTGACTGGGAAGGTTACGGACCAGAAGAGCGATGCTGGGTGTCCCCCCCCGACTCATCCTGGATCCCTCCCTTGTTTGGGAATTCCACAGGGCCCACCCTGAGAAGCCCAGGCCTGGTAGGCCGCCCGGTGGCGCCCGTCAAGGGGGGGGTACTGTCACGAGGTCAGCTCCTTGGCCTGTCTGTCTGTCTCTGTTGCCTACCCCTCCCCCTTGCTCTCTGTCTCTCCTGCTGGATCTGCCACTCCACACCTGCCGTGCCTCTACAATCAAGCTCACCTGTTTCCTATCAGCCCATCACCCAGGATGTACTTAATTCCTGCTCCTGCCTTCAGTCCCTGCCGGATTGTCACTCCTGTTCATGGTTTGTCTTGAGAGAAGTTCGGCTCTTCTAGTTTTAGCCAGCTACTGCTGTAGTACTAGTCTGCTCATTTCTTACCCTGTGTTCTCTGTTCTGTTTTTGCCTGCCATTCCCTCCAGTCTGCCTACCACTCATATTTTCCATCGGGACCAGCACCAACAGCAGCACAACCTTTCCCCACCCCTGGACTCCTTCACTTGCCGCAGCACCCCTCTCTGGACCAGCAAAAAAAAATAAAATTTTATAAAGTTTTACGGCAACTTGTGGTCTGTTATCAACTGACAGGGATGGCAGACAAGTCGATTATAAGCAGACTCACACTCACAAAACTGCTGAGGTCGATTCTTGGAAAGTGTTGTTAGTAATTAGGCTGTAAAGATTGACTTTGTTCTGCACTGTCATGACTCACTGCATGACTGTGTGCATTAATCGGACACAGTCAGTCATATCTGCTTCTGATGAGTGACTTTGGTTTTCAGGCTGAATGGCTAATTGTCTCACCATTATCCAAGTCATGAAAATTACCAGGATGGAACAATGTCATTGTCTTTAACTTAATATAGTGATAGCATTAATTATTTTTTGTATGTTGAGTTGATTTGGCTTTCACAGTTTAAAAATTGTAGTAAAGCATATAGCATTTAATTTATTGGAGGGCACAATAACACAACTTCACCATTGGTTTTTGAAAGATTAGAGACACAGTACTCTTAGCTATCTAACCCTTGGTGACACAAACCCTGGTATAACACTGCATATATCCACCCATCAATACTGACATGACTCACTTTGGTACAAGGAAAGTCAACTTGCTTTACATTAAAATGCATCAGCTCGCAGGTGCATTGGTATCTCATCATAAATCAATATAAAATTTAATTTATATTAAGTCGCCACAAGGAGATTTTGTCCACACAAGTCAGGAAAAAATATCATCTTCTGTGGCTTCAGGAGCTCCTCAACTATTGTTTTTTTTAGAGAGGTCAGTTATTATTTGCATGGACACAAAAGGCCAGTTTGTCAGGAAAACATAAACATGGGTTGGTTTAAGAGTTTCCACTGACAATTGTGGGCTACACACTGAGGGCTTATCCCTCAGTCTGAAAGGTATACTGGGTAATTTTTGAGAGGGACCAGCTACTAGTGGAGGAATGTTATCCTTACAGTTGACAGTGAAGAAGTTTTTCTGACTGACCTCTGAATCAAAGGAAAGCTCAAGGCGGTGACACACCACAGTTAATTTGCCACCAATCAACACCGCCTGTCAATGGCTGTCAGAGTTCACACTCCATTCCTTCACTTCTGCCGGACAACACCTCTGACTCACCTGAAAGAGAGCTTTATTAAGCTAGATAGGATAGCTAGTGGTGATGTGAACTTTACAACAGGCTCAACTGTTCACATTGGCCAGGAGATCCAGAAAAAACTTGGAGTGACAGTATCAGTTTTCTGTTGGTGTCAGGAAGAAATAAGTTACTATCAGAAGCTTGTTTTTGCCTGATAAAAGGGGCACTGAAGCAATTTCATATTACACTCCCATGAAGTTGGTAAAATTGTAAGGGATGCACAGAACAACACACTCCACGCCCACCTATTTCAATGTTACACAGAACCACTTGCTGCATGTTATTCCTCTGCTGTCTCTCCCTGCATTACTATATCAAATAAAGGCACAAAAATGCCTAAAATAAAACAAAATAAAAAAGATATTGTATATGAGATAAATAAATTGCAGTTTTGTAGATTGTCCTCAGTAGTTCAGTCTTACATTGGTCTCCACAGTTAAAGTATTTTCATTTAAGCTGTGAGAGAGGTGCTTCATCAGGCCAGGCCAATATTGTGTGTGTGTGAGTTGTTAACTTTACTGCCTATCTAAACGGGCTTCAAAGATTTGTTTATTGAAAGCACAAATCATGCAGTAGGTTGAATGGGGATTACATTCAAACAGAAGATAAACACCTTTCTTGTATGGATAACGTTGTGCAGCATCTGGGAAAATAATGAAAGAATGCTCTCTGGAGACACATACACACACAGCACACATACTATTTGCACTTCTTCTTTCACTAATCATCCCAGATTCCCCCTCTGCTGTTTTTGGATCTCAGAAACCATAAGTTACAGCACTTGGTTCAAAATGCCCATTTTCAACCATATAATCCCAGGAACTAAGCAGCAAACTCAATTTAAGAGCTAAATTTTATACACACCTCCTCCCAATATTATAACATATGAAGATTACATTCAGTAAATTGAAAATGGAAAGCAACAGCCATTTGGGGGCACACATCTTTTTTGTAATGCTGCAAAAGCACAGAATCATGATGTTTTTTGTAATTTACTGTTGACTGTAATGTTTGGATGCTTGAAAGTCATTCAGAAGTAGAAACTAAGACTAGAAACAGCAAAAAGGCAGGGCCTTAATGTGTTGGCCCATAACAGTCAATTGTAAATAATGGAAGAGATGCATAAATATTACAATTACAGTTATATTTTCCACTGTATTTACTTTACTGATTACTAGTGCTGATAAATATCTTGTCAGTATCAAATGCAAAATCTATTTTTTAAAAAATGTTTCTGGTGTGTATGTCATATTCTCAGAATATATAAATTCTAAGAATACACTTGTATTATTTTGTTTTTAATAACAAAGTCAAAGAAATAACCCCCCCCCAAAAAAAAAATAAATAAATAAATAAATAAAAATAAAAAAAATTAAAAAAATAAAAATATATATATAAATGTAATATGGAAAACAAAGAACATATTCTTCTATAAGCATCTTGTTTTTTTCCACCTGTGAGACTGGGTTTCATCAGAACATTGGGTTTTGGTGGAGTATTCCTATGAGGGAAATAGGTGTGGTGATGAGTTTATGAGTGACATCTTAACTACTGGACTTTGTACATGCTAAAACTGGTCAACACATGTCGAAAATTTTGTAGAAATACGATCATCCATCCATCCATTATCTATACTGCTTATCTGTTAATGGTTGCGGAGTGCTGGAGCCTCTCCCAGCTGTCACTGGGCAAGAGGCAGGGTACACCCTGTACGGATCGCCAATCCATTGCAGGGCCAACACATATAGACAAACAACCATTCACACTCACATTAAGTATGATCCTTATTACAGTTAATTATCATAACAGTGGATTTTGGTTTTATCAAATCAAGCCGTTTTATATATATATTTGTGATTTAATAAAAACAAAAAAACTCAATAACACTATCATCAACTTTGTGTGTTCCAGCCCACATGTACAGTGATATTATACAGACAAATGGGAAATCATCAGACACAGAGGATGTCTCATTTTCCTTAGTATTGTTTTTTGTGTCATCCAGCTGCTGCACACAAAGTCCTTTGACTCACACTGACTGAGCTACATTGGTCACTGTGTGTTAATGGAAAGCATCTGTCTCCCACCAAATATTCAACATGGTGTGGCACAAGCTGCTTCGCTTTTAGCAACTCCACTGCAATGATGATGTGATGCACCCTCACATTTTCATTACTTTACATCATGTAATTAAATTTAGCAAATATCTCACACATATAATTACAGTTTCTTGGTAAGGGCAGATAATTTGGTTTGGTTTGCTCTTGCGCTACTGAGTTAGACCAAAGTAATGTTTTTCATAACAGAGATGCAAAGAAACCAAATATATTTACTCAAGTAATTTTGAAGTACTGTACATTGGTATTTCCATTTTGGGGTACTTTACAAACTACCACATTTCATTAATTCTTTTCAAAGGTGTGTTGGTCTCAACATTCAGTCTTTATTTTTAACACTTGACCCAGCAACTCATTGACTTTGCCCGTGACATAATATATAGGTGTTTTCTATGGAAGCAAATAGCTTGAGTATCCCACACACTTGTGTCAACATTTGCAAAGTTTGCATAGGGCATGTAATGTACCTTTGAGTAGCAAAGTAAAATTTTTACTGATTTCAAGAAAGGGTCATAGCACTGTCATACCCTCTGACTCAGAGGGTATGATCAGAGGCAGAGGAAAAGGCAAATTTGAAATTGGTGCAGCAAAGTGACCTCAGCAGCTGCGCTTTCTCCAGCAAAAACATTGTAATTTGATCACAAATCACTGAGCAGCACTTGAGCTCCATCGACCATGTGAGATGCAACACAGTGGGTCATTTTAAAGGTGAGGTCTGCTGGCAGAGCAAGCTGAGTTATGGGGTTAATAAGGGGAAGAGTATTGATGTTCCTCAACAACAAAGTGATGTTGACTCGCTCATTAATGCCAGGGCTTGATAAACACCACAACAAAAAACAATGAAAAATCAGGGATCCTTTTTCTGTTAAAAGTCAGCTCTGGAGAAGAGGTGGTTGGTTTTCTAGTACCTTTACAATGGCTATTCTGTTCCCCACTGACATTTATTTAGATTCTTTACCATATAAAGAATCACAGAGAATGTTAGTTTATTGGATGAAGCTGCTGTTATTCTAATTTCTCTTGTTGTCAACAAAGCCATGAAAAAACCTTTTAATACTTCTAGCCTTCCATATCCTGGCTGTAGCACTCAGCCTCAAGTCCTTCATTCCATCTGAACAGGTAAATCTTTGAAAATGACTCACAGATATATGGTATAATTTCTCTAAAAAAGTAAGTAAAAAAGAAAGTAAAATGAAAAGTAATTTTCTTTAAAAAAACAAAAAACAAACAAACAAACAAACAAAAAAACTCTAAACACCGTAGATTTAAACAAATCTTGCTCAGTTATGACTAAATTGCACATTACCCCTAATTTTAAAAATGTACAATTTGTACAACACACATTTGGTGTTTTGATGAGTATTTCCAGCGACAAACTGTGTATATATGATTGGATCATGGGATTTGTTGACTATTAGAGAAAGACTAGATTTTGCTAGCCTTATCCTCTCAGCAGCAAAACTACCCAAACGGAAAACAAGCTTTCAGCCAGATGCAGAGGATTCATCTGTATTCTGTTTTGCTCATTTTCATCTGTGACACAATAGAGAATATTGTGTTTTTTATTTGCACAATCATATGCAATCAAACAGCAACACTTCTACACTTTAGGAGAATGCCAGGGCAAATCAAACATACATACACACAAACAGGGGCAGCAATCAGGGACTATCCAATATCAGAGCATCTAAAAAACCACATAACATTCATAGTGATGAGGCAGCTGCTTCTACAAACTAATCAGTCCAAAAGGCTGTACTGAAAACCACGAGACTGCAGGACACTTTCCCATCATGCTCTATTGCTGGTGAGTGCATCCCACAGGCAGCAGTGGTACAGACACAGCACATATGTCAACCTATGTATATGACCACAGGGAGATACATTAGGGGTGGCTGGGAAGCTAATGGCCAATTTTTGTTAAGGAATGTATCGCACGCACCATATTGCCCTGAGACACTGACAATGATGTTACTGTCACGCATGCTACTATATGTCATCAGATGGAGCTGTAAAGGGGAAAAAGAGGGACAAGAAGCGTTCAGCTTCTTCTTATTGCAGATGGAGGTTACTCAGATCTATTTTTCTTTTCTTTTGATGAACATGCGCAGAAAGCTGTAGAGCTGTATTTTTAATTCTCATCTACACAACATTAAACATAGGAAAAAAATTATATCCTTAAGTGAAGCAGGGAATTCCACTGGTAGAGACAAATGGCCAACAGTTTGCCTTCAGTTGTCTGCAGGTGTGAATTTCGGATTCACTCCAGCCCAGCACTAAGATAGATGTTTTCAAATATTGCACATCATGACTTTAAAGGTACCCTGTGGAATTTTTGACCACTAGTATGGCACAATGTCAATGTCAATATATATATATATATATATATATATATATATATATATATATATATATTGACAGAAGAACATAGCATAAGAGAGAAGAACATAGCATAACACAGGTTCCAGATAAAAAATGTAAGGTGATACCAATAATACAGTAATAGTAATGATAGTCATGATAATTTAAGTATTAACTGCTAATGTAGCAATAAAAATAATAGCAGTACAAATAATTTTTAATTATAGCAGCATGTGTTGAGTGGAGTTATAGGAACAGCAGGAGACTTGTCATTGCAGATCAGACTCTACAGCTCCAGAGGCAGAAATACCTGCAGAAAGTCACAGATGAGGAGATTGAGACAGAAGAGCAAATGACTACGGGAAAGGGAAGATATAGAGTTAGTAATATGTAATATGGGATATGAATCCATACTGAGTGGAGAGAGAGAGAGAGAGAGAGAGAGAGAGAGAAGCTCAGTGCATCATGGGAAATCTCCCAGCAGTCCAGGCCTAAAGCAGCATAACTAAGGGATGGTTCAAGCCTGAGCCAACCCTAACTATAAGCTTTATCAAAGAGGAAAGTTTTAAACCTACTCTTGAAGGTACAGAAGGTGTCTGCCTTGCTTGTCATCCAAGTCTTAATGTCCCTAAGGCAAGCCTGGAGTTTGGCTGTTTCGTTAGGCTTCATTGACAGATAAAGCTGTGTATCATCTGCATAACAACAGAAGTTGTTACAACAGAGTGATTCCTGATAATGTTTCCCAAGGGAAGCATATACAAAGTGAAGAAAACTGGTCCAAGTACTGACCCTTGTTGAACACCGTGTCTAACTTTTGTGTACATGGAGGAATTGTTGTTAACATGTACAAACTGAAGCCTATCAGATAGATAGGACTTAAACCAGTTTAGTGCAGTTCCTTTAATCCCAATTAAGAGCACCAGTCTCTGTAAAAGGATGTGATGGTCAATCATATCAAAAGCAGCACTGAGATCTAACAAGACAATTACAGAAACAAGTCTGTTGTCTGATGCAGTTAGGAGATCATTTGTAACTTTTACAAGTGCTGTCTCTGTGCTATGATACAATCTAAATCCTGACTGAAAATCCTCAAATAAACTATTATCTTGTAGAAAGTCGCACAACTGTTTTAGAAGAGGCTTGATTACAGCTACTTTATACAACTATGGCACATAGCCTGTTACCAAGGACAGATTTAACATATCTAATACAGAACTGCAAATTAAGGGCAGAGCTTCCTTAAGCAGCCTAGTTGGGATGGGGTCTAAGAGACAGGTTGAAGGTTTAGATGCTGAAATAGTTAATGTGAGCTGGGAGAGGTCGATGGGAACAAATAAGTCAAGGTTAGGTTTTGCAGCTGACTCTATTTGCCATTGGTTTCATGCAAAAACAAAGGCTACAAAGGAGAAGACTGTTAAGAAGAAAACCAGAATGTTAACTATGCATGTTGTGACATGTGTAAAATATTGTCTTTGCAAATGTTTTATGCGGAGGGAAATGCACTCAATGTGCATTCTGGAGAGGAATGCAAATGTAAACATAACTTTTGTTAGCTACAGTATGTAACTTTTTCTGATATTTGTAATATTTTATAATTTCAAATATGCTCAAAAACATATCTTAATGTGTTTAGGTGCTATTGAGGTTTTCTGTAACTGAGACTCAGTGAAAATCCTGGCCGCAGTGCAGAGATATACCCTTCTTCCCTTTTTGAGTGGGCCTCGTCCTTCTTACCAATCAGAGAAAGCCAAAGTCAGGAGTCAGAGCTCATGTCTGTCAATCAATACACGATTGTGCTTTCTAGTGTGTTTCTAGTGTCCCATACCTGATTCCCACATCAGTTGAAACACAGAGCACAATGAAGATGTAGGTGAAGGGCTGGGCCGACTGTAAAGGAGCAGGGAGAGGGAGGGGTGGTGTGGTTTGTCTTTGAGGCTGATGCTAACCACACCCAATATCTAACCTTTTGAGAACTTGCATAATGTAGCTTTAAAACAAAACTCCTTCAGGCATCTTTTAATATCAAAAACGTGAACACTTGAACTTTGTCAATAACAGTTTATCCTCAGTGGTGACTCCATACTGCACTAGTGTGAGAAAGAGCCCTTCACACCTCTAAATCAACACCAGCATCTCCTATTTCCTATTTTTATTTAAATAGGTCTTGCAGTAACTGCCAGTGGTTGGGAAAACAATCAGAGTACCTATTTTATCTGAGCCAGAGCCAGAATCTATTCCAAACTAAAATGGCAACAATGAGACTGACTCAGCCAACAACTTGTAAGCCATCTTACAGAAATAATAACTCCTAAATGATCACATTTCTTCCGTGGCCATGACAAATATTATCTGCTCCTAGCAACAGCTACAGCAGCATTTATGTCACCTAAAATAACGTGAAAGACAAATCAGTCTTCACTGATTGTTTAAGGCAAAATAACCCAGATCCCAAGCAGAAAACGGCTAACATGACCCCGAGCTGTGTAAGCCTTGCTGCCAAACACAGATTTTCTGGAAAGATGATGGTCATCACCACCACACCCAATATCTAACCTTCAAAATGTTTCTCAGAAAACCTTTGGGTGAGGTGATTTTTGATAATAAAAAAAACCCTACAACAATCATCAAAAATATTACATCTATGCAGCAATTCAGAGCTGAGCATGAAGGCCTGTGGTGTGATTGTGGCCTTTTTGTCAGTCTCTTTGACAGGGTGAAATCAGTGAGTGCCTCTGTGGGACTTAATGAAACACGTCACTGTTCACACACAGAGACATGTGTGACAGAAGAAGTTGTGAGAACTGAACTTGAGAGCTTCACTAAATGGCTACCATAAGGAGGTTCATTGTTTTTTTTTATTTTTATTTTTTTTCTCCAGTGCAGCAGTAAGACACAGTGCTGGTGTTGAACATGCCTGCCACCAAATCATGAAATATCAAAGTCACATTATGAAAATGGGGGAGCAGCTTTTGTTTGTTTTGTTATGAATTTAGGAGAAGAGTAATTTCAGAAGCATTTCTTCAGCCATTATACCACCACCTGCTGACTCATATTAAGCCCATTGGACAGGATTAATTAAGATGTGAGATTAATCAAGATAAATGCTAAAAACAGCCTGAGGGTGAAGTTTCTCATTAAACAGCCGACACTGTTTCGGACATGTCTCTATCTAGCTGACAGCAGCCCAACTACAGCAGGATTAGTCTGACCTGCACGTCTCATTATTATTATTACACTTACATCACAGATCATCCACTTATCTGAGTCCACAGGCTTGAACTGATGTTGACACTAGATGAGGAGTCACAGTATCACCAGTATCACAGTTGTTGCAATTACTCCTGAGGGGGACATCCACAAAATATAATAACAATCAATCCAATAATTCTTGAGATATTTCAGTATGGTCCAAAGTGGTGGACTGGCCAACAGGCCAAAAAAAAAAAAAAAAAATCTACACTGATATCCCTAAAGCAACATCACAGCTCAGGAGGTTGTTCATCTACATTTACTGTGGTTTTGAAGGCATTTCTACACTCCTTTAACCATCTTAATGAAAAATGTCTACTGCTTTATAATAAAGATTTTTTAACCTGTTTGACACATCCTAATCCAAAATAGCCATAATAACATATTTCCTTGCTTGATTTGTACAACAAATGGAAATATCAATGTTGTATTGAGTTTAAGAATATATAAGACTAGGTAAATTGGTGACTCTAAATTGCCTGGAGGACTGAATGTGAGTGTGAATGGTTGTCATTCTATATATGTTGGCCCTGCAATGGACTAGCAATCAGTTCAGGGTACAACCTGATGCACCCCTCATGATATTTCATGATTTTCTAGCAGATTTGTTCAACACCAGCATTGTGTCTTACTGCTGCACTGGAGAAAAAAAATAAAAATAAAAAAACAATGAATACCTCTCGCCTGGTGTCAGCTGGGATAGGCTCCAGCCCTCCTGCAACCCTTATAAGCGGTATAGACAATGGATGGATATATAGTCATATAAAACTAATAATCAAACTGCTGTAATACACACTTCAAAGAACAATAAATGCCTTGATTTTCCAGTCAGGAACGTCACTATTCCTCATAATTCACATTGCACACTTGGATTTGTAACCCTGTGGTTGTGAAAGTACCAGGGCATAGAGAATCTCCATGTTTCAAAATAATAAAGTGAATAAGAGGCTCTTCCAGCTGCTCCTTTGTGGCTCAATTATTCCTATTTCCTTTGTTTTTGTGCAGGCCAATCACACAAGACGACTGTGATTGCCAGATCTTCAAATGCACTGCACACTGGAAAGATTCAAGAGTCAACAGCCTTTGAGTTTATTGCTTTTTTTTTTTTTTCTAAATCTCTGCCACATGACGTGGTGGCTGCCTCAATCTGTCTGAATAGCTGAATAGCTGAATAGCTCTTATTAGTTTACAGATGTGGTTGAGTTGAATGTATCACTTGTTCACAGCAAATTTATGCAAAGTGAAATAAAACCAATAGTATAAATAGACAAGATGATCTGACATATGTAGATTTAAAAATCCTTTTTTATTTCTTTAATACAAAAAGTGTTGGAACAAGAATATGTTTAATCCTTGTGAAAAAAATTGAATGATAAACTATATATAATTTATTTGCCATTTTAATTTATTAATTAAAATGTATTAACATTTAATTTATTGTCACAATCATCTTTCACCAAAACACACCACAATGCAGCACAGTGAGCTGCATGACATTGTGTGACAATGGTGAGTTACCTTTACTCTTCCTGGAAAGGTCAGATTTTGATGTAAAATCTAGTGTCAGCGAAATGTCATTACCAAGTTTAATGTGAACACCAGTCTGGCTCTGTCTCCTGTCTACCTGATCAGAGCAGTTAATCCCTGAGCAGAACAACATACAGTGTCCACATCAGAGCACAACCTGACGACAGATCTGTTACTTGATCAGTGAAATAAAACAACAGCCAGTCAGGCTTTGGACAAATTGTCTGACTCACATATGCAGCAGAGGAAACCTTCTGTTGTCCTACAACTAGAATGATATCATTCTTTACTTTAGATCAATTCACATATCAGGGACAATGCACGCTAACTAATGAATCATTACAATGGAAATGTGCTCATTTTAATCTAGTAATTAGGTGGGGGGAAAAGCAAGAGGCAACCAAAATAAACATTAAAGCACTTATCTCATATCTTGAGTTCATATTACTTTAATCAATCCACACAAAGTTCAAAAACCAGGATGATTATTATTGATTGATATGATTATTATATTATTATTGCTGCATTGTCAGCAGGTCAAATCAAGGCAAGTGAGCCATCCTTAATGTCTGGACCATGTAGGTCATGGTATTTGTAAGTGCTAAACACAGGAGAATGGACTTGCTTGAGGTTCTTGAGGACGTTTCACCTGTTGTCCGGAAGGCCTCTTCAGTCCTGAAGAAAATTTTTTGAGAGGTTTCTGTAGATTTGTCAGAAGTATGCTGCGAATCTCCTATTCTTACACATTCCAAAGGTGTTCTACTGGATTCAGATCTTGACACAAGTTGGTGTTGTCATCAAATTCTGACCCTACCATCTGTGTGTCTCAGTAGAAATCTAGATTTATCAGACAAAGCTAAGTTTTTCCAGTCTTCAACTGTCCAGCTTTGGTGAGCCTGTGTCCACCGCAGCATCAGATTTCTGTTCTTGGCTGACAAGAGTGGAACCTGAGAAAAAGTTGTAGTTGTTGTAGCCCTTCCGCCTCAAGGTTCAATGTGTGTGTGCATTCTGAGATGTTTTTCTGCTCATCACAGTTGTAAAGAGTGGTTATCTGAGTTACCCTAGTCCTTTTGTCAGATCCAACAACTAGCCATTCTCGTCAACAAGACATTTCCATCTGCTCACTGGATGTTTTGCTTTTTTCTCCATTTTGAGACTGTGGTGGGTGAAAATGCCTGTTTCCTTGCAGTTTCAGAAATCCTCAAACCAGCAAAAATGTCAGCTGTCAGCAAAAATCATGCCACAGTCAAAGTCACTGAGATCACATCTTTTTCTCTATGGCGGCTATGGCTCAGGAGGTAGAGCAATCGGAAGGTTGGTGGGCGACTTCGGTTGGTTCAATTCCTGGCTCCTCCAGTCCGCATGCCGAAGTATCCTTGGGCAAGATACTGAACCCCAAGTTGCCTCAGATGTTTGTCATCGGTGTGCGAATGCGTGTGTCTGTGCTAGAAAGCACTATTGTATAGATGTGCTGTATGAATGTGTGTGTGGGGTGAATGTGACCTGTAGTGTGAAGCGCTTTGAGTGGTCGAAAAGACTAGAAAAGTGCTATAGTACAGTCCATTTACCATATTCTGATGTTTGATGTGAACATTAACTGAAGCTCCTGACACAATTTTATACACTGCACTGCTGTTACATGATTGGCAGATAACAGCATATATTAGCAGGTGTACAGGTGTTCATAATAAGCTGTTCCATCAGTATGTGTGGTGGCAAGAGTAGTAGTTTGTTTGTGTCATCACTTTACAATTGCCCAGCCCACATAAAGATTATCAGAACACAGTGAAATGTGCCAAAAATATATTATTTTAAATAGGCAAACAAGGACTTTGTCTTCTCTTCTACTAAATCCGTCAAAAATGTAGCCTCCCTCCTAAACCACAACTCATGTTATTTCAAATGATCAACTAGAGAGTCAGCAGAGATGAGAGGCATTTTACAAGTGAGTGCACCCTTACATCGTCATATATTTTATATTTTCAGTATTTAAAGTACATGAACATAACTGTGCAGATCATTTCCTCTTGCTTAATTTCTGCTTCACATAATGCCCAACACTATAAGTGTGTGTGCCTGTGTGTGTCTTTTTTAATGAGACAACATGTGTAATTTAGGCCTGTATACATTAGCGGACCATATTCCCTTGTATATGAAGAATAATTCACAGTAAGTGATACAATTATTATTACTATTATTATTATTATTATTATTATTATTATTATTATTATTATTATTATTATTACCCGTTTTCAAAGATGAGATATAATCTATAAAAATAAAGAAGTTCCCACTCAACCACCACCTTTCTCACAACTTTTAATGTAGTCCACCAGCTGCTTTTCATCAGGCATATCATCCATTTCCCATTCAAGGTCATAGATATTCCAGTCATATTATAAAAACCTGACGTCACCACACACACACACACACACACACACACACACACACACACACACAAAAACAGTATTCCCAATACAATAGTATTCCCAGAAAATCGTTTGTGAGTGTGCGTGTGGGGAGAGAGAGAGTAATGAGGAGATGCAGGGTGCGTTGGATTTGCGCAAGCATGCTGATGACCGGGTCGGTGTGATTGGTCACCTCTACGTATGAGAGGATGCCCGTCTACCAGCAAAGTTGTGTGCTTTTAAACTGCGGCGGGCAGAGGGCACGGGATTCAGACCACACAGCTGTTGGGGATCGAGATCAACGAGCTGAGCCGAACCGAACCTGAACCGAGCAGACCAGTGCGCACCACAAGACAGAACCTCTCCAAAATAGCGCACAAATAGCCTACAAAGGGGAAGAGGAGTGAGGGACACACAGAGACATGACTCTGCCAACTGTGCGACAACTTTTTTTCTTATGTTTATTCTGGCTTCTTGGATGTTGGAGTACAACAGGTGGGTAATCATTTTTAAACTGACTATATCTAATGTTCAAATGTACCTTAAACTACGTGGTTGAAAAAATACTAACTAGACCGTTACCACCTTGTTTCTGGATTGGATTTTGTTTAAAACACATCTCGTAGACTAATCCCGGGATGCACAAAGGATGCAAAATTCTCATTATACAAAAAAATATTACAGCTCAAATCTATCATAGTGATGATAAGAGATAAAATACCATTAAGTATGATAAAGTACAGTTAAAAGTGGTATATGCAGCATAGATAAGCAGAAAGCAACAAATAAGGAGAATTATTGGTCAGTTAAAGGGAACTGATTGGTGTATATTGTCTTCAAGGACACAGTATATAGTGCTCTGTTTGATCATTTAAAAAGCTATGACAAAACAATGCTGGAAGAGAATATACATATAACAAGACATTCTTAATAATGGCTCACAGCTGGCCAGTAAAGCATTAATAAATAATTACATAGAAACCTTTCATAAAATATGATTTATCAGAGAAAAGAATTAGAAGAAAAAGCATTCAAATTCTTTATAATCTTTTGAAATATAAAAGCAAATACCTCAATGCAAAATATACTTGGTTAGTCTCAGTGACTCAGTGCTTTATTCAACATTCAAAAGTACTCACTATGCAAAATGGCTTATTCTAGAATTAGTTATCAATTAATTTTCATTTTTAATTACTTCATTCACTGTTGTGTCATTAATCAATTAAGCAATTTAAGGTGATAATTTATTCATATATAAAATATGAATCAACAAATTAACCAGTAACTATAGCTTTCAAATGGAGTAAAAAGTACAATATATCCCCTTGAAATTAAATAGAATTGAAATCTGAGGTAGTATAAAATCGAAATCCTCAAATAGTGTACAAGCATCTCAAAACTATGTTATATATTAGATATTTAAATACAGTAAATGTATTTAGTTTCTTTCCATCACTGAGTAGCACCAAGTAACTTAATAACAACTAGAAAATCCTCATTTCACTGAACTATTCTGCTTAAAAGTTTGTGCTGTGCTACACATCTGACCACACCTGCAGCAACACTGACTTCATGATGTACTAAACACATCCTCCTGAGAACATTACTTCAGCAAGGTGAGACTTTCAACCACTGTAGGTCAGCCAAAACAAGACTTTCAGCTGGTGTACCAATATACCATATATTATGGTTACATTTGGATTCAAGACTATTATTACCAAACAATTTTCTGCAGAAAGCCTCTGTATTTTCATTAAAATGTGTTTTCTTATCTCTGATAGTGGAGCAGAAGCAGGCACTGGTCTATTTGTAGATGCTCACATAAATGGCTGCAACATTGAATCGCTGTTAATTTAACACTGGACCAAATTATTCTTGTCAGTTCTTATAAGAATATTGTAAAAATAATTTTAAAGAACTTAAAGATAAAATTAAGTACAGTAAAATTACTTACTATTGTAAGTTACTATTGTAGACCACAAATATACTTAGAGTCCTATAGAATTACTATGGCATTCGTGTACAATGTATTTGTTATTTTAATGGGAATGATGTCAGAAAAACTGAAATTCCAGTATGACTGAAAATATTCCTCACGTGTGCTCTTTATCCAGATGCCAGTCCTTACAATCAGTGGGAAGATGGCATAGAGTTAAGAAAGGTAATGAAATATATTTTCATTTTATATTCACCCACACTCAAATTATCCTTATATCATTACCATTTTCCATGACCTCCGTATAATGAATTATTTTCAGGCTTTGAGTAAAGAAAGGGATGTTATTTTAAGGCTGCAAAGAAAAGAGAGAGGCAGTCAGTAGAGGTGTGGTGGTTGTAGAGTCTTCGCTTTAGTCATTAATCAACAGCTCTGCCACAACTCTGTTTCTTCTCAGTGTCTTGTGGCTGCACAGGCTCATGTGATTATCACCACCAATGGTCTGTTTGAAGGACAACAGAAAGTATTATGGTATCAAAGAATGAGTCCATAGATGCAAGTGATCAGCATATACATCCAAATACTGATTGCAAAGAGTAGTTGTGTGAGAGAAATTAAATGGGACTGACTGTAAGGTTTGGTAAACCTACAGTTTTTCTAATGAATTTAAATTCCAGACAGGCTGTATTACATGTCTTTTTTTCTCCTGGAAAAAGAGATTTAGTGTTGCAATCTGTTGTTAACTTGCAGTGAATTATGTTGCTTGTCTGCAGGTGCGCAGCATTCAAAGTGATGATTTCAATGACATTTTGTGGAGAGACCAGGATGAGGTGGGTGAAGAGTAAACACAAAAATACTTTAAGATCACTTTAAAAGTACATAACATTATATAAAGGTACATAATATTATACATAATATACAGTATTTTCAACATGCAACACTATGGTGTATAGAGATGGTTGTTCACCTCTATTCCACAGCACCAGTACTGCTTATTAAAGTTTCAAATAATGAAGTTCTACGTTTTCCGTCAGTCCTATTACTGACAGTCTGCTCAGTGATGGTCTGGTGGTCTGTCTACCAGGTCTGCTTATATAAAACAAATTTTACATTTTTAGAAATGGTGGGCTTGTTTAGCCTGAAACACCTTTTTTGAAACTGCTAATCAAAACCTGAAAGCAGGGTTGGACTAGATACTCCATCACATGCATGGGTGGTGCTGTTATGAGGCTAAGCTAAGTTTTCCCCTAATGATCATAAGAAAATGTGATACTGCTTTTGCACATTAATTGGCTTAAGCAAAATACAGAGAGCAAGCTGAAGAAGAGAAACACTGTGGTGTGTACAGTGATATATGACTAGCTGTGATGGTATACGGAAAGCTGTTGGTAACAAGACTGAAAACTGGGTTACTTAAAAATAATTAACTGGATGTGTTGTCCTTTTGCAGCCATCTCAGCTATTGATATCATGAACCTCATCACAGCAGAAAAATAATTTAAAAAAATAACTATACAGCTTCTAACAGAAAATCTTGGGAAAAAAGTATCTTAAATGTCTAACAAATTCAACTTACAAATTCTTAACAGTTTTAAACCTTTGAAATTCTGTACAGAACATAGTGTGTAGGTGACAGACAAAACAACAGGAACACAAAATAATCCTAAACTAGGATTATGGCCTCAAAAATGACATCTTGTCTCTGATTTTGAGCAACTTGCTTCTTTTTTGCTTCTTAGAGG